>NC_141619.1:40453218-40654468 GCF_047967505.1 Dipteris shenzhenensis
ATATCCGAGTGGGGTCATGTCATATATCAAATCGAATGGCAAGATCCAATTTAGATGGTTTTCATGTCCATTTTCTCCATCAACTAAAATTATATTCATCAAATAATGTTGTTTATCAATTTTTGGCATACCCCCCCCGAAAATCAAGACCCCCATTTTGCTGTATGTATGTAAGTATGTATATATGTATGTATATACATACATATGTATCTATATGTGTATATATATATGTGTGTGTGTGTGTGTGTGTGTGTTTGTGTGTATACACACACACATGTATGTATGTATGTATGTATGTATCTATATATATATATATATATACATACATACATATGTATATATTGATGCATATATTGATGCATATCTTGATGTATATATTTATGCATACAGTTTTGATTGATGGAGAAAATAGACATGAAAACCATCTAAATTGGCTCTTGCCGTTCGATTTGATATAGGACATGATCCCATTGGGATTTGTAAGTCCAAATATACAGGGTCCTACTTTTAGGGCCTGAATTCCTAAAATAGGTAGCTTGTCAATGTGCTACCTATTTCATGCAATTAGGCCTCAAAAGTAGGACCTCATTTGGTCCTACATGGGGTCCTACTTTTGAGGCCTAAATGTATGAAATAGGCAGCGCATTGACGCGTTGCCTATTTCAGGCATTCAAGCCCTAAAAGTAAGACCCCGTATCTTTGGAATTACAAATCCAAATGGGGTCATGTCATATATCAAATCAAATGGCAAGAGCCAACTTAGATGTTTTCATGCCTATTTTATCGATTCAATAAAACTATATGCATCAAATAATGTTGTTTATCAATTTTTGGCATACACCCCCAAAATCAAGACCCCCATTGCAAAGAAAGGTAAGGAAACAAGTGCTTGTTCTTATGTTTAGGAGACATTAAAAAAGAGGCCTGGTAGCCCAAAAATGGCAGCGCATCAATGCGCGATCATTTTTGGGTTGCCAGGTCTCTTTTTGTTGTCTCACGAGCATACATATGGAGGTTATTATACAATATGACTAAGAAGTAGTATTGAAGTAGTTCTACAATTTGGATGCATTAAGAGCATTCATATAGCAAGGAAGAATATAATAATTGAATACATTTTTTTTTCAATACATATTGCTAGTGAGACTACCAAAAAGAGGCTCTACCCCTCATGATGTCTCTGGATACAGAATATGAGATTGCTTGATGCTTGGATTGCAGCTGGAAACGTTGCATGGGCAAAGCCACTATATGCCTCAAGTGTTGGAAATTGATGTATGGCTCAAGTGCTAGAATGTGCAAATCATGGCCAAAATCAAGACCCCTTAGAGATTCCATGAGGGGTGTCCTTTTACTACTACACACGTCACCTTTAGTCGAGGGCAGAACCATTCGTCATCACAGGCAGCAAGTTCATGGGACCCCATCCCATGATCCAAGGCATTATTCAAAGACAAAGTATTTCTGACCATTCCCAAATTGAGTTTGCAATTCCTAATCTGATGGATTTCATTTACTGGATTTGCAATGCTTGCAAAGCCCTTGCTTAAGCTTAAATGAGCCTCTTGATTTTGGGGGTATAATGGTCAAAAATGGCTTAACATGCCCAAAATCAAGAGTCTCATTCAAGCTTAAGCAAGGGATTTGCAGGTCTTGTTTTTGGGTGGCAAAAGCATGAAAAATGACAGTGCATTAAGGTGTTGCCATTCTTATGCTTCCCCCCTCCAAAAACAAGACCCCTAAGCTATTCATTGGAGACACCAAAATGAGGAGAAGGATGACGTGAGGAGTAGAGGAGCTGGCCAATGAGGGGAGGGACAGCCTTGGAATTGCCAGCAACAAGCATGATGCAAGGAGGTGAGAAGGCAAAGAAGCAAGGAGGTGAGGAGGTGAGGAAGCAAGGAGGCAAGAGGCAGTCTTGAAGGGCAACAAGAGGGTGGAGGTGGCCGAAAGAGTAAGCAGGAAAGGGAGGGATGGAGATTGCTTGTAGGAAATGCTTGGATTAATGCTACAAATGCCATTTTTTTGTTTGTGTTTTGCAGCATGAAATTTTTATGGCATTTTTCTTTTAAAAAATACAACATTGTTGTGATTAATTGTGCTACAAACAACTCAAGCGGTAAAGCACCATGGATTAGTACAACAATATACATCACAAATGGATGCATACACTCATATACATCACCGATGGATGCATGCACTTATACTCACATCAATTTCCAATATTGTATTAGATGGACCCTTAGCATATATGTGTGCATAGAAAACCATTTCCTACATTGATCCCTGATTTCATAGTTAAATTATTCCCTTTCTCACATTCTAACATGTGAAGATTTAATGTACATGCATTATGGGCACATTATATTGCAGTTTATGACTAACTTTTTTTATGAATGCATGATACTTGTATATGGTCAAGGAAGGTATATTATCATTTTTGAATGACAAGATTACTCTATGCTCCATTTTATCCTATATTAGAAACTATGATCACTAGATATTACATAAATGTATTGCTCCATTATATCCTATACTAAAAACTATTTTGACCCAAATACATAATGCCAATTGAGGTTAGTACTCATGACAAGTGATGAAAACAATCTAATGGTATGAATGAGATCTTATAAATTTTGGATATATAATATGGGTACTATGTTGATTGAGCTATTTTTCTAAGGGAATATTTTCAACTTAATTACTAAATACATACTTACAATGGTGACCTGATTCCCATCTATATGTATAATCAAGTTTTACTTTGTGTTTAAAAAAAAGCTTTTGCATAAGGTTAAAATTCGAATAGTATTTATATTTGTTTAAGACTACCCATTGAGCTGGCTCCTATCCTTATATTGAACATGATAATGTTCATAAAGATTTTATGAATACAAATAGATAGCATTGGCTCTCTTTTTAGTGGTTGGGAATGAACCCTAAAAGTACCCTAAAATGACTATGTATTCCCTTATTTGTAGCATGGAAGTGATCATGGTAGAGTGGCATAATCCCTATTTTGCTTTTTTCATAGGTTTTTTTGCTACTCATGGTTGGTGGATACACCACGGCATAGATCCAAATAGATATTTGGTTTTTTGCTTCAACTTGCTTGACTAGACTTTCCTTGATGATTGTTCGATTGTTCATCATGAGTAATCATTGGCTTAATTGATGCATTAAGTGCAATGTTTTCCTTAAAGTTTTTCGTACTACAGGATACGAGTTTCCTTATAGGGGTGGAAATAGAAGCTTGTTAACGCCTGGTGCATATTTTTTGTTAGATGCAGTAGGATACTAGTTACAGAGTGTCGGCCAATTATTTCACTTGAATCATGCTCCTCTTATGCTTGAGTTTGTGGTCACGTATTGAGTTTAACATAATAGTCTACAGGATACTGGATGAGCACTCAACATAGTGGTTAGATGCATTCATTTCTAGTTCCGATAGAACTATCATTCAGACATTGGTCATAATAGAAGTATGGAGGGCTAAAATCCTTTTTTGGCTCCCTAAGTTTTTTAAAGCATGGTATTGTCCAGATTACATAGGTATTTTCACTCAGTAAAATTAATCCTTATGATGAAAATGTGTTTTTTTTCTTTTGACATAGTTAGTTCTGTTTCCATGTTTTTGGATCGAATGTATGGATGATCTTCTACAAGCATAAAAGACATGATATGTATATGTAGCACATGATCATGTTTACATATTTTCAGTCATATATTCTACCTTGTGATCTATCATTATCTTGCTGTGTGGATGTTCAATCTGAGTAGTGTTTGCTTTTTTTATCGCAAATTTTATGTATTGTTATGTCTCTACCTCTCCACAACGACTCAAATTGATAGTATGGGGATGAAAGAGAAGTTAATTGTGAGTTTTAGGCATGCCTTCATGGTTGGAATATGTTTAATTTGCTTATGATCACATCAATTGTTCCAATGATATTGAGGGGAATAAGATGCTGGATGAGGTTCTCGCTCGCTTGAAACCTATTTAATCTTGCTCGCTTATTTGGGGCTGCTCGCTTTTCTCCGCTCACTTTTTGGTAATCCTCTTACACCGTGACCTCCGATTGATGATCTGTCTGCACCGGTACATTTCCCTACACACATCGGACAATCTTAGGCACATTATTAACACAATGGTCCCTACAACACTAACACCACTCTAACCCTCCAAACAAAACTACAACACCCGCACTTGCTATAGAGACACCCTTTGTAACTCTCAACCAATTTGCATGCAGCTATGCTCCGGCCAATGCCTTCAACATGGGACCTGCTTCAAACAGAACTCAAAAGGAACTTTCAAATGGAGAGGCTACAAGATGATCCCGCCCTCCAACTAAGCAAGATTGAATAAGGCCGTCGAGAAGATGTACGCACGTATCTGGGCAAGATGAAAAGATTAATTGCCAAATGTGACCCATGCCCCGATGCAAAGTACCTCATGCCCCGATGCAAAGTACCTCATGCCCCGATGCAAAGTACCTCATGCCCTGATGCAAAGATTAATTGCCAAAGGAATAAGAAAGAAAATCCACAAGGATATGCAAAAGATTAGCAGCTATGAAATGTTTAGAGCTGCGCAGTAGCCATTGACATCAAGGATGACATGACCCATTGTGATACCAGCAGTGATGATGGTAGATCTAGCGCACGAGATAAGCGCTCTAAAAAGGGCAAATCCAAGTCCACTATCGAAACATCAAATGAAGATCGCCTAGAGGCCATGACCATGAAGCTAAAAGAAGACATCATGCAGATGAATAAGAAATTGAAGTAAGCGGTCACAATTTAGGCGAGCGATTGTAGTTTAGGCGAGCGGAACAGAGTAGCTTGAGATCTCTTTTTGCATTAGATCTCGAAGTATAGAGTTCAATGTTATCATTTATACACACAATTTATGAAAAAATAATGGAATTACACACAACATATGGCTAAAGCTTAACCTCAAGCATTTACACATATAGTTCTACTCCATTTGCTTCATGTATCTGTCATGGACTTATTTAATTAATGTTTTTCACATTTGTCTGTACATTATATTGAACTATACATCCATACTGACAAAATATTCATGAAAACCAGCAAAAATATGCTTTAGTTTATCAAGTCATATAATACCATCCAATCATTCACTTTTGATTCATAACTAAATGCAATCCATAAATAGTCTGTTGAAATGCAATCCACATAACTAAATAGAAGAGGCTTTGAAGCCTACATAAACCAAAAAACCCCAAAAAACCCAAAACTACCAACGCGGTGGCATGGTCATGGCCTTCTACAAAGAAGTTCTCTCTCTTGTGAGGGAAGGCCTCACTTCTTGCATCTTCAACACAGGCTGATGGGTAAACGTATGATGCTCTGGATCAAGGCCAAAGGCTCGCATAAACACAAAATAAATATGCTTGCAAGCCAAGTATGATTTTCTAGCTCCTACCCTTTCTTCAAAGTTTTGACATGTGCAACTTGGTCCCTCCTTTATTGACACTTCATATCAGGAAGAACCAACTGATTTGCTACTGTTGCTTTCTATCACAAAATCTTCATGCTCACCAAGCTTCACCACCTTCCTCTCTACGACACGTGCATCAAGGGTTATTGCAAGTTGAACCTTTTGCCATGCTGCCTTTGACACTTTTGACCTATAGTATGCACGGGGTCGTGACACACCTAAATCTTCTTGGGCCATGTTTCTGCTTGAACCAACACACACATTCATTCCTTTCTTCATTGCCACTAGAGCCTACATTCTCCAACTTGAATCTTGTAGCTGTGAGACAGTCAACCTCTTCTTGTGTAAGGGATATTCCTTCCTACACAGGCCACACATTCCGGATGGTATCTCGTACTGGACTAATGTTGGAGTCAACATTCCATGCATGCGTGCATGTTGTATTGCAGAACCACACCATTTGAGATACTGGCCGACCCGGCCATAAGGATGTTTCCTTGTGGGAAAGAAACATGCTGTTGGTACTGCCAGGCCATGTTTTGAGATAATCTCATTGCACTTTCTTCTCTCAATTGTCCACGCTAAACACTTTACCCGACTTCCTACATTGGTCCTTTGAATTGCCCAAAATGTGTTTGCCATCCGATCACTCCACCACCCTTTTCCCATCTTGTTCAGCATGAACTTGTTGACCTTCTGAGCTGGTTTTTGTTCTTTCATATTCATTGCAATCAATATCCTTCGAGGCTATCCTCTACTTTGCCTAGGTTGATTGACATGATCATATTCTAGCCTGTGGCTGGTACCCTCCTTAGGTCCGCTTACCTTTGCTGGTTTTCTTCTCTTTGGATAGTCTTCCAATCATCTTCAAGGTGTGTTCTCTCATTGTATAGACGGGATCCAGCTATCTCATCCCTAATGATGTGTACCACCTTTGAAGGCTTGCGTGTCTTGCCCTCTCTTGCTCGGTTGATATGGATGGACCATGTCCCATGTGTCTTCCCTCATCTTTGCACGGTTGGTATGGATGAACCATGTCCTATGTGTCTTGCCTATCAATATCCTTCGAGGTCGTCCTCTACTTTGCCTAGGTTGGTTGACATGATCATATTCTGGCCTGTGGCCGGTACCCCCCTCAGGTCTGCTTACCTTTGCTAGTTTTCTTCTCTTTTGGATAGTCTTCCAATCACCTTCAAAGTGTTAGATATCAATGCTCCACTCTCATGTACCTACGCGGGAACCAGCTAGCTCTACTTGTAAGCCCCCTCGTATGAGAAGGCATTTGAGTAGCTCAGTTATCTGGTAGGTCCTGGTTTGGACACCAGATGGGGGCCATGTGTGGCCTGATGGCTGGACGGCTTCAGATAGAGTTGGCACACTACCAATTAGGCTACATGCAAGTGCAGGAAGGCATCCCATGACTGACCGTACTGAGGGTAGATGGAGCATTTCTCGGGGCAGCCCACTCTTGGATTGCGGGGCTCGTTTGGAGCCCCAGATGATCCCAGATGGCTCTAGGCCAAACGGAAGCCGTAGGTAAGTTGCTCTATTTTGTGCCATGGTTCTATCGTGTGGTCGATGGCCTATTTCGGGACTGACCCTCAGTCGGCCGTTTTGGGCAGACTGGGTCGGTCACCCAATTGGGTCTAACCGACTATGACTAGTGGCTATATAAGAGCAAGCTCGTGAAGCCCATCATTATCATTAACTACAGCAACCCTGATTCCTTAGCATCTAGCCTCCGTTCTCTACTGTTTTCAGCATGTCATCGAAGCTCCTCACACAGGAGTGCACGACTGGGAGGCAGCGCCATCTATTGTATCAGTTTTATAGTAATCAAATTTTTGATTCTCCATACTATCTGCTTTTCTCTCTTGCATACGAGATCCTGTTATCTGTTGAGCACAAATTTTGTATTGTTTTCTTACATGGTATCAGAGCTTGGGATCTAGCCAGAAGATTTGGTTGTGTGTTTTTGTTTGCGAGCAAATTGTGAGAGATGGCCCAGCCCGCAAGACTACGAATCCCACTGTTCGGCGAAAGCGGAAAGTTAGACAGCACTAACTATCCACTCTGGAAGTTCAAGATGAAGACCATTTTAAGAACATATGAGCTTTGGGATACCGCCACCACTGGGGTGGACATGAAGCCGGTTGCGACCGGATCTAGCCAATGCAGGACAACAGATAGTACCAACTGTGGATGAGATTCTCGCATGGAGAAGAAGAAATGCAGATGCACTGTGTTCTATTTTTTGCAGTGTAAATGATTCTATCATGGTGTTAATTCAACATGTCACCACAGCGAAGGAGGCATGGATGGTCTTGAAAAATCACTATGAGACCACGAATCAGACGCGGATTTAGAATCTGGAGAGTCAACTGGCGAATGAGAAACTGTCTGAGTCTAAAATGGCAGAGAAGTTCATCACCAGGGTGAAGAATCTATGCGATCAGATGACTGCAATTGCAATCACCATCATTAGCGAGAATCTAGCATGAAGGTGCATATAGATTCTCCCACCAAAGTACGATGGTCTTGTTATGGCACGAACATGCACAACAAAAATCTGCCCCTCAACTTTGAGCATTTTAGCGCAATGCTTTTGGAGGAGGAGATGCTGCAAAAGACAAGGACTGGAGAAGATTCGGCTTTCTTGACTGAATCAAAGAAAGGTAAGGGTAAGGACTCTGGTAACCCATCTTCTTCTGATGATAAAAAGAGAAAGAAGAAGATCAAGTGCATCTATTGCAACAAGGCAGGGCACAAGCATAATGAGTGCCAGAAGAAGATTGCAGATGAGAAGAACGGAGTAAAGAAAGTGTCCAACAACAGCGCGCACGTAGTACCAGTAGAGCTGTTCGTAGCAATTGAGGAGATTTGCATGGAGGCAGTGTAAGAAAACAATACATCTGTGCTCAACAGATAATAGGATCTCATATGCAAGAGAGAAAACAGATAGTATGGAGAATCAAAAATTTGATTACTGTAGAACTACTACAATAGATGGCGCTACCTCCTAGCTGTGCACTCCTGTGAGAGAAGCTTTGATGGCGTGCTCGAAACAGTAGAGGACGGAGGCTGGATGCTAAGGAATCAGGGTTGCTATAGCGAGTGATGAAATGGGCTGCATAGGCTTGCTCTTATATAGCCACTAGTCTATTTAGTTAGACCCAATTGGGTGACTAACCCAGTCCACCCAAAACGGTTGACTGGGAGTTGGTCCCAAAATAGGCCACTGACCACACGATAGAGCTGTGGCGCAAAATAGAGCAACTAACCTACATTTAGGATCATCTGGGGCTCCAAATGGGCCCCACAACCTGAGAGTGGGCTGCCCCGGGAAATGCTCCATCTACCCTTAGTGCGGTCAGTCATGGGATGCCTTCCCGCACTTGCATGTAGCCTAGTTGGCAGTGTGCCAACTCCGTCCAGCCATCAGGCCACACATGGTCCCCATTTGGTGTCCAAACCATGACCTACCGGATAACCGAGCTGTTCAAATGCCTTCTCCTCATATGGGGGGGCTTACAAGTAGAGTTAGCTGGCTCCCGCATAGTTACATGACAATGGAGCATTGATATCTAACACCCCCCCTCAATGTCCACCCGCAAGTGAACTTACTTTTTCGGACCAATGCCAAGTCGATGAAGATGCCTCTCCAGCAAGTCTCTTCCAAGAGCCTTCATGAAGATGTCTGCAACATTCTCTGTAGTCGGGCAGTATACTAAGTCGACCTCTCCATCCATGATGGGCTTGCGTACAAAGTGATATTGAATCTCAATGTGTTTTGTGCGAGTGTGGAACAGAGGGTTCTTTGCAATCACCATTCAACTCTGATTGTCACATGATAAGTGTGTAGGCTTGTTCTGCACTGTACTGATGCCCCCCAAAATCCTCCTCAACCACACTACCTCACAAGATGCAAAACATGCTGATTTGTATTCAGTCTCGGTAGAAGAAAGAGCGACTATGGGCTACTTCTTGCTAACCCATGACACAACTCCAGATCCAAGTGAGAAACAGTAACCTGTCATTGATCTCCTACTGTCCATGTCTCCTGCCCAATCCGAGTCATAGAGTCTGGTCAATATGTTGCCCTTGCTATAGGTGATGCCATAATCAAGTGTGCCTTTGACGTATTTTAGCACCTGCATCCCTACCCTCCAATGGTTCTCCCGAGGCTTATTGGAGAACCTACTTAGTATACCAGTCGCAAAGCTGATGTCCGGCCACGTGTTGCACAAGTAAATCAAGCTTCCCACAAGCCTTCTATACTTCGCTTCGTCCACCAGTGGTGATGAATCCTCGTTTGAGAGCTTCACGTCAACCTCCATAGGGGTACCAACTGTCTTGCACTCAGCCATGCCAAATGCTTTCAGTATCTCTCTAGCATACTTTAGCTATGAAATGAAGATCTGTTTTGGCTCTTGCCAAACTTCAATCCCCAAACAGAAATGCATCAGTCCGAGGTCTGTCATTTCAAACTCTCTTCCTAGTAACTTCTTTGTCTGCGAGATCTTCTCTTCATGGTTCTTATTATGACAAGGTCGTCCACATAAAGGACCACAATCATGCACCTACCTCCTTCTCTGTAGATACACAAATTTGCATCAGATGGGCTTCTCCTGAACCTGTTTTGCAGAAAGTAGGCACCAATTTGCTGGTACCATGCTCGTGGGGCCTATTTTAGCTCGTAAAGTGTCTTCTTCAGTTTACAAACTTTACCTTCTGAATCGGGGATCACAAAACCTAGTGGTTGTTCCACGTATACCTCCTCCTTGAGATCTCCATTCAGAAAGGTGGTTTTACATCCATCTGAAATACGAGCCAACTTCCCTGTGCTGCTAAAGCCAAAACACTGCGAATTGTGGTTAGTCGAGCTGTGGGAGCGAAAGTATCCTGATAATCAAAACCATGTACCTGTGCGAATCCTTTTGCCATGAGCCGAGCCTGTACTTATCCAATGATCCCAAGTGTTGTTCTTCATTATGGAGCCATACTCCGACTGCATAGCCTCCATCCACCTATCATCACCCTGTGCCTCTTCAAGACACTTGGGTTCTTCAACATGGATCACCTCTGTCATCAAAGCGTAGTTGACCAAGTGTTCCTGCACCCTTCTTTGCTCCTCTAATCTCTTGGACCGGCCGTGTTCGGATGGTTCCTCCTCAATGGCTGGAGGTTCTTTGCCGTCCAAAAGCTACTTTACCCACTTCGAGAATGGCCGTTGCCGTTGTGGTTCTGCAAGCTCTTCTTCCTCTTCTTTATCTTGAATCCTCCCAAGCACCATTGGGGGAGTTTGGTCTACTGTTGGTGGTTGTACTGGATGGATATCCTAGTCCTGGTTGTTTGGGAAGGACGCATCCTCCTCCAATTGATGCGGCTGTTCTGAGAAGACCATATAGCGACTTACTATTACCTTCTTGGTAACAAGATTATAGAGACGGTAACCCTTCGCCTCTTCACTGTAGCCCAAGAAAATACACTTCCGGCTCTTCGATTCCCATTTGGTCCTGTAGCATCAGGGACATGCACAAAACAGTCACATCCAAAAAATCTAAAAATATGCAGCTGAAGGTTTCTTACCAAAAAAGGCATGCAGTGGAGTCACAGCCTTCGTGTAGCTACGATTTAGAATGTAAACTACCGTGTTACATGATTCAGCCCAGAAAGACTTTGGCAAATCTTTCCCTTTCATCATACTCCTGCCCATTTCGCAGATGATGCGCATCTTGCGCTCTGCTACTCCATTTTGCTATGGTGTATGTAGCGGGGATTTCTGCCTCTTGATCCTGTGACTTTTGCAGTAACTTTCGAATTTAGTTGATGTGAACTCTCCACCTCTGTCTGATCTCAACTTCTTCACCTTCTTCCCCATTTCTTTCTCGACCATTATATGCCATTCTTTGAACTTACTAAAAGCCTCGTCTTTAGTCTTCAAGAAGTATCACCATATCCTTCTACTGTAGTCATCGATCAGCGTAATGAAGTAGTAGGAACCACCCAAAGCTTTCATCTCCATCTTTCTGCAGAGGTCTGTGTGAACGAGCTTTAGAGGATCATTTGCCCTACTAGCCTCTTTGGGAAAGGGCTGCCGATGCTGCTTGCCCATCATGCAAGCTTCACATACATTGGGCAGATCTGAAATTTCTAGTAGGTCTGCAATCATTTCACTTTTATGCATCTCCTTTAAAGAACTAAGGTTTAGATGACCAAACCTCTCATGCCACAGCTTAGTGTTCTTCACATCGGCTCGAGCACTGAAAGCTGAGAGTTTGTAAATGTTGTTGCACCGTGTACCTTTACCAACGACCTTCCCTTGAAGATCTAGAATTTGTGCGCCATTCTTATCGAAGTGAACTTTGAGGACTCGATCCATGATTGCAGAAACGGACAACAAGTTTCTCTTGATATCTGGCACATAAAGAACATCGGACAACTATTTTACAACTCCATCTGACTTGAGAGCAATCGTACCTTTTCCTTTTTCTGGACATTTTGCATCATTGCGGACTGCTACTAGGATGTCATTCCCTACCGGCTGTAGAGAGGTATACCAATCCTTCCGACTGGTCATGTGGCGTGATGCACCACTATCAATAATCCAAGGTTCATCCGCAGGTACATGAATTGCCTCTGTGCAAATCTCCTCAATTGCTACAAACAGCTCTACTGGTACTGCTTGCGTGCTATTGCTAGACTCTTTCTTTACTCCGTTCTTCTCATCTGCAATCTTCTTCTGGCACTCATTCTGCTTGTGCCCTTCCTTGTTGCAATAGAAGCACTTGATCTTCTTCTTTCTCTTTTTATCATCAGAAGAAGATGGGTTACCAGAGTCCTTACCCTTACCTTTCTTTGATCCTATCATAGAAAGCCGAATGTTGTCCAATCCTCATCTTTTGACGCATCTCCTCCAAAAGCATGGTGCTGAAATCCTCAAAGTTGAGGGGCGGGTTTCTATTCTACGTATTCAGCACTGTAACAAGACCGTTGTACTTTGGTGGGAGAATCTGTATGTTGGATCCAGTCTCACAACTAGCTTCACGTCCACCCAAGTAGTAGTATCCCAAAGCTCGTATGTGCTTAGGATGGTCTTCATCTTGAACTTCCAGAGAGGATAGTTAGAGCCGTCCAACTTTCCGCTTTCGCCAAACAGTGGGATTCGTAGTCTTGCGGGTTGGGCCATCTCTCACAATTTGCTCGCAAACAGAAACACACTACCAAATCTTCTTGCTAGAGTCTAGGCTCTAATACCATGTAAGAAAACAATACAACGTCTATGCTCAGCAGATAACAGGATCTCGTATGCAAGAGAGAAAACAGATAGTATGGAGAATAAAAAATTTGATTACTGTAGAACTGATACAATAGATGGCACTGCCTCCCAACCATGCGCTCATGTGAGAGAAGCTTTGATGGCATGCTAGAAACAATAGAGGACGGAGGCTGGATGCTAAGGAATCAACGTTGTTGTAGCCAATGATCAAATGGGCTTCACGAGCTTGCTCTTATATAGCCACTAGTCATAGTTGGTTAGACCCAATTGGGTGACCGACTCAGTTCGCCTAAAATGGTCGACTGGGGGTCGGTCTCAAAATAGGCCACCGACCACACGATAGAACTGTGGCGTGAAATAGAGCAACTAGCCTACGGTCTCCATTCGGCCCAGAGCCATTCGGGATCATCTAGGGCCCCAAATGGGCCCCACAACCCGAGAGTGGGTTGCCCCAGGAAATGCTCCGTCTACCCTCAGTGCGGTTAGTCATGGGATTCCTTCCCGCACTTGCATGTAGCCTAGTTGGTAGTGTGCCAACTCCGTCCAACCATCAAGCCACACATGGCCCCCATCTGGTGTCCAAACAAGGACCTACCAGATAACTGAGCTACTCAAATGTCCTCTCCTCATATGGGGGGGCTTACAAGTAGAGTTAGCTAGTTCCCACGTAGTTACACGAGAGTGGAGCATTGATATCTAATAGGCAGTTCATGTATGTGCAGAAGAACCTTGGATTACTGACAGTGGTGCATCGTGCCACATGACCAGTCAGAAGGATTGGTATACCTCTCTACATCCGGTAGGGAATGACATCCTGGTAGCACTCGGCAATGATGCAAAATGTCCAGCAAAAGGAAAAGGTATGATTGCTCTCAAGTCAGATGGAGTTGTAAAATAGTTGTCCGATGTTCTTTATGTGCCAGATATCAAGAGGAACTTGTTGTCTGTTTCTGCGATCACGGATTGGGACCTCAAAGTTCAATTCGATAAGAATGGCGCACAGACTTTGGATCTTCAAGGAAAGGTCATTGGTAAAGGTACACGGTGCAACAACATCTATGAACTCTCAGCTTTCAGTGCTCAAGCTGATGTGAGCAACACTAAGCTGTGGCATGAGAGGTTTGGTCATCTAAACCTTAGTTCTTTAAAGGAGATGCATAAAAGTGGAATGATTGCAAACCTACCAGAAATTATAGATCTGCCCGATGTATGTGAAGCTTGCATGATGGGCAAGTAGCATCGGCAACCCTTTCCTAAAGAGGCCAGTAGGGCAAAGGCTCCTCTAGAGCTCATTCACACGGACCTCTGCAGAAAGATGGAGACGGAAGCTTTAGGTGGTTCACAGGAACACTTGGTCAACTACGCTTTGATGATAGAGGTGATCCATGCTGAAGAACCCAAGTGTCTTAAAGAGGCATAGGGTGATGATAGGTGGATGGAGGCTATGCAGTCAGAGTATGGCTCCATAATGAAGAACAACGCTTGGGATCTTGTGGATCGACCACCAAAACGCAAGGTAATCGACACCAAGTGGGTGTACAAGACCAAGTACCTGATGGCACATTGGATAAGTACAAGGCTCGGCTCGTGGCAAAAGGATTCGCACAGGTGCATGGTTTTGATTATCAGGATACTTTTGCTCCCATAGCTCGACTAACCACAATTCGTAGTGTTTTGGCTTTAGCAGCCTAGGGAAGTTGGCTCGTGTTTCATATGGATGTACACAACACAAAGCAACTATAGATGCACTTGGTAGACGCGCAAAATAGCGGGCACATCTATAGGCATTGCTTTAGTAGAATTGACCCACTAGCATAATTCACCATGTTTGCAAAATAGACTTTAAAGCGTACTTGAGTAATGCATTCAAAGTTGCATTGCTCCATCCATAGATGGTTTGCAAGTTAACTCAAGGGAGGCACGTAGAATAGAGAATGTGCACCCCTCAAACAGTGGAGTCGATGTTGCAGTAAAAAATCATCCTGCTCCATGCTATCATCCCTCCCTTGATGGACATATAAATCCCACACCATATCATCAAACACCTCCTCCTCCACGGTTTCATGAGGTAATGGCGGAGGGCTACTATCACCATCACTCCATGCATCCGTAACAATCCCTCCTAAAGATCCCACCTCATATCGCCGACGCTTCGTCTCCTCACGACGAGCATAGGGCAACATATGCGGGTGTGGCACTGCATCTTGTATCAAATTAAAACGGGATCATAACTCAAACATATGAACACCCATAGGTATCTCAATCAACCTTAACTCTTTAAAACTTACCATGTTTATGGTCGCACCCCATTCTCCATACTTTGAGATGTGATTGAGTGTAATCCTGCGTGCACGATACATGTTTCCTCGACATCGATCACACATACATTTGATTTTTTGCTCCAACCACATTTCGCGATGGTGGATATAGAGGGATTCATCCTCACTGGAGCTACTTGTTGAAGATGAAGACATCCTACAAACAAACAATCCAAAAAAATTTGCTTTTCTTTAAATGTTTAATTTTAAACTCTGTGGTGCGTCTAAAGGCGCGTCTAAAAGCACGTCTATTTTTTCTGTGGTGCACATCTAAAACCGTGTCTACACTGTGTATTTAGACGCACCTATAGATGTGCTATTAGACGCGCCTATAGACGTGGCTTTTAAACCTGCTTTTAGCTCGCTCGCTTTGCTTTCTTCACATTACTTATACTTCGTGTGGCTTGCTTGCTTCGTTATTAGCTGATCCACAATTTTAATGCTTAAGAGGAAGGCACCCACACTTGCTTCCATGCTTACACTCAAGAGGAAGGCACCCACACTTACTTCCAAGCTTAAAGGAGAGGAGGGCGAACAAGGAGGAGAAGCTGCAACTTTGAAAAAGGAGAAGAACCTTCCATACCTCTATCCAAGGTAAGTCTTTTTGCAGTTGATCTTTTTTGGAAGTTTGCTCTCTTTGGATTTGTACTTTCTCGTATCCAAAAAACGCATGATATGGGTATATGTGTCACGTTTGTGTGTCGGGTGCAATGTCCTTTTCTACTTTTTAGAAAAGTCCGTCTGTCAAAGCGCGTCTATAGGCACATCTCAGAGCGCGTCTAAAACTGCATCTACAGGCGCGTCTAAATGCACATCTAGCCTGATTGCAGACATACACAGCCGCATCTATAGACACACTGTTATATGCGAAAATAGACGTGCTAATCAGACGTGTCTATAGACACGCTCCGACAGTAACCCGATTCTCTCTTCCCTTTCCCTTTCTTCTCAGCTCATCAGTAATAGATTTTTTTTCTTTTTTCCAGTTCAGCATGTGGCCAGGAAGCGCTTCCAGCTCACCTGATCCTCGGGATTCTATTTGGAGAGACTTATATAACCTTTTAGGGCACCCTCCTAGTCCTGCGAAGTTATATGGGTATATGACGAGTACTCTAAACACCCCCCAGGAGTTGGCACTACAGACTCCAAACCACCCCACACCAGCTGAGATCACCCCAGTGGAGTCAGCATAGCCCAGCCGGCTACACAACGCAGGCCCATCTCCCATGTTGTCTTATGCCGGCCCTTCCCCCATGCCGTCTTATGCCCCTTCTGCCATACCATCTTATGCCCCTTCCCCCATGCCGTCAGGAGGTCCTTCTATCTCGCAGAGCCATCGACGTACTCCTGTGTAGTTGAGGACTCGGTTCTCTAGCTACAAGTGGTCAGCATAGTCCCGTGCAGTCTCCAGCTACGAGTGGCCAGCGTACGAGCTGGACACGACACGGTAGCAGGCATAGTAGTAGGGAGAGCAATGGGGGATGCATGGCACAGTGCTTTGGGAGGGGTGGCGGTGGAGACGATGATGATTCAGATGATTTAGACGTGCCTCCGGGTGATGGTACGATATTCTATGACATCACTCAAACAGGAGGCATCTTGATGATGCGCAGGGGAAGGACATCATGGCCCACTTCAAAGACCAGCCAAAGAGGTTGGCTGATGAGGCCCTCGCTGCTATTCACTCTAGGTATCCTAACCCCCCCAATCGCCAATTCACAGATAAATGGGCCAAGTCAAAGATTGTTACGATACTTGGCAATAAAAGATCTTCGCTTAAGAGGCAGGCACTAGCGGAGCTTGCCAAGCTTAAGGGAGGTCAACCACCAAGGGGCCCGCCCCACACCGCTCACAAGTATGAGTGGAAGAAAGCAATGGAGTCAGCGAGGGAGGACCCCAGTCTGCAGCACGTGGAGGCACAAAGGATCCAGATGGAGGAATATGGAAGCGCGCATTTTGGAGCAGGGGGTGTTGAATCATGGGAGGCCCAATTTGTAAGTATCGATCTCAAATTATATTGCTTATGTAGTTTATTAGGAGGTTGTTTCTTTGTACTAATCCCTCCGCAAATTGTGTCATCTTGTAGCTTGAGATCGTGGGCAGATACCCTACTCTTGTGGAGACAGCCTACCACCGCCACCATCGCAGAGGAGATACATGGAGGCACTTCTATGATGACGGGTTGATTACTGAGGAGCAGTATACCCGAGCTACTGGAGCGGCCCCTGAGGTATTTTAAAGTAATTAAATAATGCCAAAATTATAAGTAAAGATTTGATTTTTCATACATTGATATCCCTTGTTTACAGGCCCGCGCACAAGACGCCGAGGAAGACGAGGAAGGAGGCACAGAAGGGAGCGCAGAAGGGAGCATGGAAGGGAGCGAGGACCTGCAGAACATAGATTAGTCATAGAAGTAGTGCTAGCTACTCTTTTTTGTACTTAAAGCCACTGGCTTGGCTTCGTGCCTCTTGTATATACACTTCTCTTATTTTTTGTACTTGAAGCCACATGACGTGGCTTAGCTTCCTTATTTTTTGTACTTGAAGCCACATGACGCGGCTTAGCTTCGTGCTATATGTACATACAAGCACTTTTTGAGCTTTCAATTTTATTGCGTTTTGGAGTTGTAATGTTTTATTTGGAATTGTAATTAAAATGCGGTTGCTGTAAGAATTGAATTACACAATGTGGAAATGGGATTCTTGTAACTATATAGCATACACAACATACACAACATTTTGTAAATTTAAAAAAATATATAATAAAGCACGTCTATCAGTGCGTCTATAAATGCATCTATATATGCATCTGTTTGTTCGATAAGCGTCTATTTTTGCGTCTATAAATGCATTTATAAGATCATCTATTTAAACATCTAAATGCATGTCTATATGCGCATGTGTCTGCTATATAGATGCACTGGTAGACGCGGGTCTCCAGATGCGAAAATAGATGCGCAAATAGACGTGCCCGTAACTTTTTAATTTAGTTCAATAAACGCGTCTGTGTGCGCGTCTATGGGTGCTTTGTCTTGTTGTGGTAAAATTTGCCTTTCTAAATGGAGATCTCAAGGAGGAGCTATACGTGGAACAACTACCAGGTTTTGTTATCCCCGGTGATCCCGGTTCAGAAGGTAAAGTCTCTAAACTAAAGAAGGTACTTTGCAGGTTGAAACAGGCCCCACGAGCGTGCTCAGGGGGGTCACTATGTATAAACTCTCTATATCACGTGCGTTCAAGGCCTATATTTAAAATCCCTTATCTGTAAATTTTTTCATTAATAAAATGTACCCCTTTTCTATACAAATCTGTAAATTTTTTCCAAAACTATTTTAAATAGTCCCTTATGTATATTTATTTCAGTAAATTTTAGAAATAAAAAATATCCTTCTGTTGAACTCACGTGATAGGATTACATATGATGAGCGACCCCCCCGAGCGAGCGTGGTACCAGCAGATTGATGCCTACTTTTTGCAAAACGGGTTCAAGAGGAGCCCATTTGATGCAAATTTGTATATCTTTAGAGAACGAGGCAGGTGTATGATCGTGGTCCTTTATGTGGACGACCTTGTCATAACAGGGAACCATAAAGAGAAGATCTCGCAGACAAAGTATTTGCTAGGAAGAGAGTTTGAAATGATAGACTTCGAAATGATGCATTTCTATTTGGGAATTGAAGTTTGGCAAGAGCCAAAACAGATCTTCATCTCACAGCTGAAGTATGCTGGAGAGATACTGAAGGCATTTGACATGGTTGAGTGCAAGACAGTTGGCACCCCTATGGAGGTTGACATGAAGCTCTCGATTGACGATTCATCACCACTGGTGGATGAAGCGAAGTACAAAAGGCTTGTGGGCAGTTTGATTTACTTGTGCAACACATGGCCGAACATCAGTTATGCGACTGGTGTACTAAGCAGGTTTTCCAATAAGCCCTGGGAGAACCATTGGAGGGCAGGGATGCGGGTGCTAAAATACATCAGAGGCACACTTGATTATGGCATCACCTATACCAAGGGCAACATCTTGATCGGATTCTATAACTCAGATTGGACATGAGACGTGGAGAGCAGGAGATCAGTGATAGGTTACTGTTTCTCACTTGGATCTAGAGCTGTGTCATGGGTCAACAAGAAGAAATCCACAGTTGCTCTTTCTTCTACCAAGGCTAAGTACAAATCAGCATGTTTTGCTTCTTGTGAGGTAGTGTGGTTGAGGAGGATTTTAGGGGACATGGGTGCAGTGTAGAACAAGCCTACACAGTTATCATGTGACAATCAGAGTTGCATGGCAATTGCAAAGAACCCTGTGTTCCACGCTCGCACAAAACACATTGAGATTCAATATCACTTTGTATGCAAGCTCATCATGGATGGAGAGGTCGACTTGGTGTACTGTCCGACTATAGAGAATGCTGCGGACATCTTCACGAAGGCTCTTGGAAAAGACTTGCTGGAGAGGCATCTTCATCGACTTGGCATTGGGCCGAAAAAGTAAGTTCACTTGCGAGTGGACATTGAGGGGGGGTGTTAGATATTGATGCTCCACTCTCGTGTAACTACGCAGGAACCAACTAACTCTACTTGTAAGCCCCCCCATATGAGGAGAAGGCATTTCAGTAGCTCGGTTATTCGGTAGGTCCTGGTTTGTACACCAGATGGGGGCCATGTGTGGCCTGATGGCTGGACGGAGTTAGCACACTGCCAACTAGGCTACATGCAAGTGCGGGAAGGCATCCCATGACTAACCGCACTGAGGGTACACGGAGCATTTCTTGAGGCAGCCCACTCTTGGGTTGCAGGGCCCATTTGGAGCCCCAGATGATCCCAGATGGCTTTGGGCCGAACGGACACCGTAGGTAAGTTGCTCTATTTTGTGCCACGGTTCTATGGTGTGGTCGGTGGCCTATTTCGGGACTGACCCCCAGTCGACCGTTTTGGGTGGACTGGGTCGGTCACCCAATTGGGTCTAACCAACTACGACTAGTGGCTATATAAGAGCAAGCCCGTGAAGCCCATCATTATCATTGGCTACAGCAACCTTGATTCCTTAGCATCCAGCCTCTGTCCTCTACTATTTCCAGCATGCCATCGAAGCTCCTCACACAGGAGCGCACGGCTGGGAGGCAGCGCTATCTATTGTATCAGTTTCATAGTAATCAAATTTTTGATTCTCCATACTATTTGCTTTTCTCTCTTGCATACGAGATCCTGTTATCTGTTGAGCATAGACGTTGTATTGTTTTCTTACACAAAGTGTGTTCTCTCATTGTATAGAGGGGATCCAGCTATCTCATCCCTAATGATGTGTACCACCTCTGAAGGCTTGCGTGTCTTGCCCTCTCTCGCTCTTTGTTGCAGGGTTGATATGAATGGACCATGTCCTATGTGTCTTCCCTCATCATATGCATTTTGCTTTGCACTTTGGATAATTGCATTGCATAGATCGCTAACTACAGCATCATAAATAGAGATCTTTGTTTTGAACCCTTCTCTTGCTAGCCCACTATGGTGTTTTGCTTCTGAGAGATTCACACTCGGTATTGGGGTTGCTCCAAGGCTTTGGATTGCCTACAAAAGATGTCAATCCACAATTATATCTCAAGTGTAACTTTTATTACAAAAATGGACTATCCTATTCTACTTGCGTCCCTTACCGCTCCTTCAAAATTTCCCCAATGTTGACTTCTTACTCCCCACCAACTAAGCCAACTCTCCATGTAATGTAGCTAGGCTGCCACCTCCCTTGGTTGACTCGGATGCCATCGCTCACATAACTCCTTGTGCTCCACACGGCCTCAGGATAATATTCACCGTGGTGCGTTTGTCATTTCTGAAGGATCCCACCTCCCAATTGACATGGACCTGCACATGGGATCAAGAACCTGGAGCACGACTTGACCCATCCGATCCTTTTCTCCAACCCGATTCAAAAGACAACAATGACACTAACATGTAGCGTAGCCCTTGTGAACGAGATAATCAGCTATTTTCATTCTTCGAGAGAGAAAAGGAACTTGGATCTGTAGAACCAGTAGCAAGTTACGTTTCTAATACAGCGTTATAGAAGACAGAGATGATGGGTAATGCAACCTACGATCTCCATTTCGGACGACAAATGCCACGCATATGTAAACTAGGTGCCTTTCATTGGCAACGGACCTCCATTATCATTGAGTGTAGTATATTAGCTGCACAGCTGATGGCGCTTGTCGCTCAAAAATTTCGAGTTCAGCCCTTCCTTTTCTTGCTGGTTCTTTCACCGTCTATAAAGCCAAAGCGTCCCAAGCTCGTTTTTCAAAGTTTGTAGTTTCTATTGTTGGGAGACCTGGTCATATCGTGTGGATCAGCGATTTAGGAAGCTGAATCGATCTCGGCGTGTCGGCAGAGTTTCTAAATTGATTCCGACAAGGGAAATAACGAAAAAGAAATGAGCAACAAAGGAATGAGAAACAAAGATGGTTGGACGGTGTAGGGCTGCCGAGGTAGGTGTGTCAGGGAATTTGAAATCCCTGACAGAGAGATGGGCAGGATAATTCACGGGCAGTGGTGAAGGCCGGGTTGTCCCGGGTAATTCCGTGCTCCATTCTGTTGATACTGGAAGGGTCCAATTATCAAGTCCACCCCACAAGTCAGCAACCTTGGAGGAACGTAGGTCAGAGTACGTGAGTCTCTTTGTTTTTGTTGATTGAGCCACCAACCAAGTAGCTCAACGGCTTCCATTATCGACGTAAGCGTGGGTGGTTCTCGTGGTGGTGTATATACGCGGTGAGAAAGACGTGCGTTTCATGGGCAGGGCAGCACGGTGGGAGAAAAAGGACTTTGAAGCTGACAAGACTTGATATAGCTGTGCGACAGTAGAGAAATATTGAGTCTGGCTGTGGTATGCGATCCAGATAAATTGTTCCACCAAATTGAATATATTCTTGAGCTGTTAGTATGAAGTTCTTGACTTTGCTAGGCCAGACGTGAAAACCTCTTGGTTCCTCGAACAAATTCTTTCCATGCCTTTCTTGCAACCGGAATCATCACTGTGACAAAACAAACATGAGCGTGTGTGCTAGCTCCACGGGAAGCAACCTACTCACGCTTTGCATCATTGCTCACACCATCGATAGCACCTCGACAATCCAATTGTCGGGCCAGAGCCGATGAACAATGTGACAGCTGATTGCAGACGCGATCGGACGAAAGCAGATTAAGGTTTGCAGAGCTTATATTTTTTGCTCGAAGCACACGCAACACGATCGACAAAAGCAACTTGGAGAAGTCAACAAAAGCATGATCCCAGTATTCCATCCCGATCGATCGAGCAGAGAAATTCTAATTCTGTCAATCGATCATCTTTTACGGAGTACTTTAATTCTGGTTTATCCGAAGGATTAGCGTGACCTCCGAGCCCCCCCCTCACAAATGGCGTTGGATCCGCCTGCTAGCTTGCCTTCCACATGCTCTCTGGATCGCAACCTCGAAATGCTCCTCGCAATGGTTCGTGAAGAAACCACCATTTGCACTGGGCGCTCCTGGCAGAGCCAAATGGCCCAAGAGGGCCTTGTGGATCGCAACCTCAAAATTTTCCTCGCAATGGTTCGTGAACAAACCACCATTTGCGTGCAAATGGCTCCTGGCAGAGCCAAATGGCCCAAGAGGGCCTTGTGGTGGCAGAAATGCCACGAGTGCAAATGGCTCTTGGCAGAGCCAAATGGCCCCAATGGCGACTGGCTTGTGGAAACTCCATTTGCGCTGGGTGCAAACTATTTCTTGTAGAGCCAAATGCCCTAATAGTCTCGACTGGCTGGCGGCTTGGTCATTTGCATCGGGTGCAAACGGCTCAGTCCAGAGCCAAACAGACGAGATGCCACGCTAGGGGCAAGCGTAGTGGCATGTGTAAAGGGTAGTATTGCCATTTGTTTTGTTTTTAAGCTTTCATACACTCTCCATTCCCTCAAAAAACTCTTCTACATCAACTTGCCAATGTCCCCATATTATAGTATGTTTGACCCTCTTTTACATCAAAAATTTATTGCTCCCACCTTTTGCAATCTGGGATAATAGTATGCTTGAGCTACAATTGACTCTTGTTGATTCTTTATGGCTTTCATAATTCTTTAAGAGTCCACCCAATCACGACTCCAACATACATATGTTTGCCAATAATCAAACACCTTGGAATCTCCATTCAGCTATTCTATAAACTATCACATTCAAGTATCTACACATTGCATAAGGATTTCAAAGACCCATTAAGTATGGCATCTAGATGACAACTGAGGTACGATCCTCGACTGTTTAGTTTCTTTCTTGTTCATTTGGTTTTAGCTTCTTCTTAATATCCCCAAAGAAATTATATTCATGTTGCCCGTATATAAATCCTAGAGCAACCATGTGCTCCCCAAACATTAGCTCTCATGTCCCATTGCCTTTTTAAACACATTACTCCCTTGCTCCCTTTTAATTATTAATCCCCTCAATATCTACACATCTTTACTTGATTTCATGGATGAGGAGGGAAATGTGCCCTCTTAGATTTCCTCTTATCTGGAACGTCCGTGGTATCTGCTCATACTGGAAACATAAAGACGTTTTGAAAATTGTTCACGTGGCTAGGCCTGATATAAAAATAGGTAATTATGATCTCTTCTCAAATTGTGTCCTCAGAGCAACACATTTCTAGTGTGGTTTGAGCTCAAGCCTACAATGTATATAGCTAATGAAAGTGGATCATACTTGGCCATTAAAATTCTACTTGGTCGGTTACCTGTTCGAGCTTAAGCCCACATTGTATATAGCTTAAGCCCATATTGTATATAGCTAATGAATGTGAATCATACTTGGCCATCAAAATACTTTGAGCTTAAGCCCACAATGTATATAGCTAATGAAAGTGGATCATACTTGGCCATTAAAATTCTACTTGGTCAGTTACCTGTTTATTTTATATTAGTGTATGTGCCAAATATGCCTCGTGAGCGTATCGCTTTATGGGATCGGCTTGAAGCGGATTTTAGTAAAAAGAATGTGGGCTTGACATGTAGATGATGAATAATGAGAGCTACACAAAATATATAGCAACAACCCCTACAACTATATTTAGCATGGCTTTAATTATTCACCCTAGAGATGGAATGATTTCTCTAAATGGTCATGTGGATTTGGGTATAAATGGTATCAGTTTGGTTAGATAGCTTGAATGACTTATAGATTTCTAGAGATGTGCATAAAAGTATGAAAAATGGAAAGGAAGCAAATTATCTTGTGCAAGTAGACTCACTCGATGGAATGGTTATTTCCTAAAATGTTGTAGATGGAGTTCAGTAGCGGACTTGGATCTTGCTATTCCTTGCGATCTCAACGGAGATTGCAAGAGACTATAATGTCATCAAAAGGTCTAGAGGTCACCCTCGGGGGGGTCACTATGTATAAACCCTCTATATCACGTGCGTTCAAGGCCTATATTTAAAGTCCCTTATCTGTAAAAAATTTCATTAATAAAATGTACCCCTTTTCTATACAAATCTGTAAATTTTTTCCAAAACTATTTTAAATAGTCCCTTATGTATATTTATTTCTGTAAATTTTAGAAATAAAAAAAATCCTTCTGTTGAACTCACGTGATAGGGTTACATATGATGAGTGACCCCCCCGAGAGGTCACCTCTTGAGCAGTCCCTGCATCTCAGATATCTTCCTTAGAGAGGATCAGTGAGGAAGAAGTGTCCAATCCTCCTACATTAGAAAAAATTAAGGCATCTGAAAAAATGAAGGGACCAGCAGAGAGTAGCAATGCAACACATGAGCGTCAAGGTAAAGGTTATGAAATAGTTTAGAATGGTAAAAAATTATTTATGATATCGTATTATTGATGTGATGTTATTGGGTATTGAGGTTGATATTTGAATGATTTTCTAAATTTTGACATTTGCTTGAAGGTAAAGAGGCAGGAGATATCCGCCTTCCTAGAGAGGTAAGTAACCGATATGGAAAGTGCATCAAGGTGCACTTGTTGTAATAGGTCATGGACACACTCATTGTCAAGAAAGATACGGAGGTGCCTCTGATACCCTTGTGCAAGCTCATCGTAAACAAGGCCATCAAGATGGTGGTAGAAAATGTAGGTGTCCTCGCAGAGATATTTGACTAGTAGTGGTACATTGACAGTAGGGGTGACTTCTTGGTGTCACTCGGGCGTCCAAGCGAAGCCGGAGCTCACTTGGACAGATGAGGATCAATAGGATGCAGGCCCTATGTGGGAATTGGTAAACCATCAATTTGAGAATGAATTGGATATGAGACCAGATTGGGTCAACCTAAAGGGAAATAAGTTTATGGTTTGGGATGGAAACCATCGACTCAATGCATGGTTAGGGAGGATAAACACAGGTACGTTCTTTTGCATTTAGTGTATGTAAATTTTATTTTCTAGTAAAGAGTACTACAAAGGAAAGGGTTAAAAGCCCTAACCCTAAAGGGGTTTGTATTTATTCTTTATTTTCAACTATATCTAGTATACAGTTAGTCATTTGTGGTGTGCTCTCTAGCTATGCCCTCTCTCCTCATCTCCACTCTTCTCCTCTCTTCTCTCCATATTTGTTCATGGTATTAGAGCATCGTTCTTCCTTCTGCTAAGGCACCATCCTTGAGAGTGTGAGAGCATCCTTGAGAGTTGAAATTTTCATTCATCTCTCTTGAGTATTCTTTGAGGAAAGTTTTCCATCCATAGCGATTTGATGAGAGAGAGAGAGAGGTTCATCTCGTTGCCAATTGATAGATAGAGATTTCAGTTTGATCTTTAATAGCGATTTCTGTCATTCTTTCGAGAAATATTTAGATAGATCTGCTCTATTTTGAGAAAGACCTAGAACAAGCTTAGTCTCATAGCACTACCTCACAAAGAGGCGTCCCAAGCTTCTACTCCTAGCCTACTACTGACATGCAGCAAGCAACAGAGAGGGACTCATGCTTTTAAGGCTTCTAAGGCTTTAGCTTCTAGCATCACATGCGACTCCTAAAGCTAGTCTAAGCCAGACACTCGTGGTGTCTCACAACTAGACAAGTAAGTTTTCTTCAACATACTGTGACATCAAGGTAGCAGCAACACAAATAGCTAGCCTCCACTAGGTGGGCTTCTACAATACCTGTGAGCAACTAAAGATTTGAGTCGATTGACAAAAGACATGACCAACTACAGCCATAGAAACACGTCCAAATGTCGTGCCTAGTGCAACAGGCTACCTCTAATGCCCCAACTAAGCTCCTATAATGACCATAGTAGAAAGCCTTCACTGAGTAGCTCAGCAATTGGATTCCAGCTGATACCACCAGCCTAAACAATGACCACACTTCTCCATCTTCCTCCCATACAATGCCATTATGTGCATCTTCCTCTTGGCTCATATTGTGATCTTCATCTTCTTCGCTAGATCCATTTGGATCAATTGGATTCGGTATTGGTAGTGGCATCTCCATATCCACATCTCTATCTTCAAAAATTTGCTTACTTCATGGTGCAACTTGGATCACGTACCACCATCTTGGATCAAAACGATTCGGATGAAAAACCACCTATATTGAAGATGGGTGCCAAATGCCATCAATTATATATATGAAATTATGATTAGGTACATGTATCAATGGATCTTTAAAAACAAATGCTTCGATTAATTAAATCTTTAGTATGCACCTGCTTACAATGCTCGAGAAGAACAAAAGTATCACCTTCATCGGTCCAAAGTTTGGTGGAGTCTATTGCAAAGAAACCACTACTGTCTTTTCTCACTGTCGCATGGGGACCGTTGTAAATAGTTCTAAACCAGTTTACATCAAGAATGAAAATACTAAATTGTCTGAAATCGATTTCATAGATTTTGGGTATGCTCCCACAATAATCCAACTAGGAGGAGAGAAGATTGGTATCCGAAGCAGTTGCTCAGCTATCTTGTGTGAAGTTAGCACAAAAGGGAGTGTCAGAGGATGACATGGCCTATCTCACATCTAACTTCCCATATCCAACCACTCTCTATGCCAACCTCATAACCTCACTTACCCTTGGTGCTACCACCCTCTTAACCTTCCTTGAGCTCCAGCCTAACATCTACTCCCTTCATCATCTCTTTGCTCATGCCTCTCACCACTTTCAACTAACCCAACAGTTACAAACTTACCAACCACTCACACCTAACTTCTTCCCTTCCCTTGCTAATACCACCCTCGAGGATTACCAAGCTACACAAACCATTTTCCCAGTTCTTCTCTCCCTCCCCTCTGATTCCCCTCACACAACTAACACTCTTCTATATTTCTCCTCCATGTACCCAGATTCTCTTCCTGCCATGCCATCACCTCCTACACTACTTGTGCTGCCATTAGCAAAAATTGACCCAATATTTGATTTTGAATATCAAGATCCAGACAAATCCAATTCACACTCCTATGCCAAATTCCAATGATGGGTATGATTTTGATGTGATACCACTTCCGAGTAACCTCATCCAAGATTTTTGGAGCAAATATTTGATATGAAAACTCGAGTTGAATGGACTCTGGACAACTTCCCTACCAACCATCGTCAGCATCAAATTAGTGAAGCTTGTGTCAGCAAATTGGATCCCGAACATGATTGGCACCGCCCCAAGCTCTTTGATGTAATCTTCTTGAAAAAGTACCTACGTCCACCTCCATGTCTCAAAGTTCTATGCAATTCCATGATGTCACAGATGGAAGGCCAACATACACACTTTGTGTGAGGATTGCACCACTAATTCGCCAATGATCGAGCCATACTCTAGTGTAAAATGAAACATCCAAGGCACACTGATCCGAGCACTTTAACAGCATGAGAAAATAATGTGCGGCAATATTGACCGCATCCTTTGCCAAAGTTCTATCTTCTGCAAAACATTGGAATACATTCTGGAGGTCCCCAGCCACACATCAACCACCATTTGTCTCCACTCAGTTTCAATCCCAATGAATGGATTGATGCTTAGACCACAAGCCGACTCTATCAAAGAGTCATCTTCTTATCTAAGCATGCCACATATCTTTGTTCAAACAAATGGTGGATATAGGCTTCTTGGAAACATAGAAAAAATTGTACGGTGCCAAGGCTTTACAACAGGATCAATTGGCATGCCATAAGCTCCACAGCCACTGGGTTACGGGCATGGCATCCCAACTCTGTGATCATAATAAGCCATAACCCAAGGATGCATAATAAAATGGATCTAGGGGTACATTGCCTCTGTGCTAACATGGACTTAGGTAGCACAAAATGTGTGTGTATAGAGTAGTGGCAAAGCTTTGATTGTACTTGCATAAGTCTAGGAATAATCCCTCTTAGGAATCCAACTTGCATGTTCTACATGCAAGTTCTACATACGATTCCTACATGAATTTTCTACATGCAAGTCCTACATGCAACTCCTACATGCATGTTCTACATGAAACTCCTTCATGTAGGTTCTATATGCAACTCCTACATGAAACTCCTACATGCATGTTCTACATGCTAGTCCTGACTCTTGCATGCAACTTGTAACTCCTACATGCAACTTGCAACTCCTACATGCAATTTGCAACTCCTACATGCAACTTCTAGATGCAAGTTCTACATGTAAAGAGAGAATGTCTGATAATTCCTACATGTAGAGAGAGAAACTCTCCAACTTTCATAAATACCCCATAATGGAATGAAGCCCACACTCTTTGGGGCATTGTGTTGAGTTCTACTTTGGTATTCCAAGCAATTGTCTCCAAGTGTCTATGCTTCCTTGCACTCCACATCCAAAACAATGTCCTAACCCCGCAACTCCTCCTTGTTTGAGATATCGAGCTCCACTCATGATATGCCAGGGTGACAGTTGTGCATTTATGTCACCGACTTGTTAGCTATAGATACAGTTGGTACACTGCCCATGAATAATAGCTGGATGATAGCTATCTTTATATACTCTAGTTAGTGGCTCAGTTAGTATGCCACCTTAGTTAGGTGAGTTTGGTTTGAGACCCACATATAGGGTTCACCTATTCTTTTGTACTTAGAGTTCTTTTGGCTTTGACAACTAAGAAGAGGAAAACTATTTTTTAGCCTCCACCTTTGTGTATATTCCCCCATTATGTATATGAGAAAGCTGCAAGTGAGACTCCTTCCTTCTCTCCCACTCTCTTCACATGTATCAGAGCTCGGTTCGTGGTAAGGAGCTCAAGAAATCAAACCAAGTTTGTGGTGTGCTAGTAAGAGGATCAGTGTTGCTTTGCCTTTTTTTTTGAGTTTGGGAGCAAATCTCTGCAGGTAGCACAATTGAAAGTTGCAAGAATGCATTGTCTCAGATTGGGATGCCCTTCACGGTGTGGCGAAAGGGCAATGTATGCTACTTTTGGGGCCTGTTTTGGTGGCGGAAGTTTTTCACAGGCACTCAGGAAAGTGTTCTATTTTGCTGTGCGACCACTGTTTTGCAGGTCGAAGAAAAGTTATCGTAGAAATTACATTGTATTCCTATGCATAGAGATATTGGGAGTGACATAATCATTCTTATTGCCTGTTGATGCATAATCATCACTAGGAAGTGACTGTGTGGTCAAATACCACTTTTGTCAGTTTTGCAAACTTGCCCTTGTGAGGCAGAAGTTGTGTTTTTTTTGCAATGACAGAATATTTTGCAGTGTTCTATAATGGCGTCTGATGCTCTTTCACAGATTCACTGGAAAGCTTGACAAGAACAACTTTCAAGCATGGAAGTTTCGAATTACGAATTTCCTTAAGGGAAGAGGCTATTGGGAGTTCATCACTAGAGCTAAACAAGAACCAGTTATTCCTAATGTTCCCAATCAACAGGAGTTGTAGGCATTTAAAGGCTCATGTGAGAGAGCCAAAAAAGTTATGTACTGGCTATCTATTAGTATTTCAGATCTTATGATTGTGCATATTTAGGATGCAAGCACGCCGAAGGAGGCATGGGATACTTTGACAAAAATATATAGCACAAATACACAAGCCAAGAAAATGCAGCTCAAGCAGGAGTTGCATAATGTGCAGAGAGAAAATATGAGCATCAATGACTACCACATGAAGGTGAAGAAGATTGCAGATGCACTTGCTTCTATTGGGTTGCCAGTGGAAGATGATGATTTAGTTTCTGTGACCTTGAATGGTCTAAGAAAGGATTATGCACAATTCCAGACATCCATTGCCGCCGTCTGTGAGAATTTTCTTGATTTTGAGGAGTTGATTGCTCTTCTAATTTCTGAAGAGCAGAGAAATGGTGGTGCATCTTCTTCAGGAGGAACTTCAAAACAAGTTGTCTTCTACTCAAATGCTGGAAGAGGTAGAGGCAGAGGTAGAGCAGGCTGATTTGGAGGCCATGGTAGAAATTCAAATATGCAAGAAAATTCAAGAAAACAGTCCTATGGAGGAGGACGTGGTAACTTTAGAGGCAGGGGGAGCCAAAGAGGTCGTGGTGGATGGCTAAGAGGCGAAAATGCAAACAACAATGTTGAATGTTGCTATTGTGGTAAAATGGGTCATATGGTTAAAGACTGCTATAAAAAGCAGAATGACATCATGACTAGAAAATTGCAGCAAGGCAATTATGCATCCTCTAGTAGACAGGTTGATGACACAAATGAGCATCTATTTATGGTGTTGCACATGACCAATTTTGTGACAAGTGCAGAAGAAAGCAATGATGTGTGGTATGTTGACTTGGGTGTGTCAAACCACATTACAGGTCATGCAAAATGGATGCAAGGAAAATGGAAAGACCAAGATTTCTGGAGACTAGTGATGATACTGCACATCCTATTGTGCAGATTGGTAAAATTCCTTTGTCTATGCAGGATGGAAAAAAGAAATACCTGTTTGATGTATTTCATGTCCTGAATATCACCAAGAACCTGGTTTCTATTGGTCAAATGGTTGAGCAGGGCTTGCAGGTCAGATTTAATCCTCATGGATGCTTTGTTGGAGGCTGTCATTATTTTGTCACTTTTATTGATGACTATAGCAGAAAAGTTTGGGTGTATTTTATAAAAAAGAAAAGTGAAGTGTTTGGGCATTGCAAAGCTTTTAAAGGTGTGGTTGAAAAAGAAACAGGTGTACAAATAAAATGCCTAAGGTCAGATGGAGGGGGAGAGTACCGCTCAAATGAGTTTTCAAGTTTCCTACAGGAGCATGGCATAAATCAGCAATATTCATGCAGTCATACCCCATAACAAAATGGACTTACAGAAAGGAAAAATAGGCATATTGGAGAGGTATCTCGTGCCATGTTAACAAAAAAGACCTGCCAGATTATTATTGGGCTGAAGTAGTTGCAGTCTACATAATGAACAAGACTCCCACTACAGCAATACATGGCATGACGCCAGAGGAGAGGTATACTAGTAGGAAACCGAATATTTCTCATTTGAAAGTTTTTGGTTGCATTGCCTATGTTCATGTGCCAGATGAGTTGAGATCCAAGTTGGATCCAAAAGTTGAGAAGTGCATCTTTATTGGTTATTCTCTATAGCAAAAAGGGTATAGATGCTATAACCCTTCTACTCGTAAGTTTACAATGAGCAAAGATGTTGTTTTTAATGAGATGAGCAGCTGGTATAAACTAGTAAATGTGATTGGTGATGTAGATGAACAAAATGGTAATGCTGCATAGAATTCACAACAGCAATCACAAAATATTAGTGGACATGTAGTGTCCTCTAGTAGTGGTTCACATACTTTTGCATGGATAGGCAGATTGAGATCAAGAGGATCTCCTCAAAGCAATGTAGATAGTGGTATGCAAGTATCACAAAAAGAAAAAGAGAAAGCAGATCAGCCCATGGTTGATGTGAATGCAGGTCACTCTTATGCGGATGGTGAATCTAGATAGTGGCTCAGAAGAGAGCCTTGATGATGAGTTGGGTATTCCTTCTATTGTTACACCTAGAGTAAGGAAGACAAGGGATGTTTTGAGAGCACCTAGTAGTGAGCCTATTTTGCACAGGTCTACCAGAGCTAGGCATCCTATGGATAGGCTAAAATATGATGGATTTATAGCCATTCACTATGGCTATATGTCAAAGTGATACATGAACAGAAACCCACTTCTTTTGAGTAAGCCATGGGAAAAGAAAAATGGGAGAAAGCCATGGATGAAGAAATGGATGCCTTGGAAGCAAATGCTACATGGGAATTGGTGCCTTTGCCTAAAGGCAAGAATGCAATTGGCTGCAAGTGGGTTTATAAGGTGAAGCACAATGCAGATGGTTCTGTGAACATATACAAGGCAAGATTAGTTGTCAAGGGGTATGCACAGGCATATGGCATTGAAGAAACATTCAATCTGGTTGCAAGGATGGCAACCGTAAGAGCAGTCATTGCTATGGCTACATCAAAGGGATGGTCTTTACATTAGATGGATGTAAAGAATGCCTTCTTGCATGGTGATTTGCGAGAAGAGGTCTATATGGAGCAGCCACCAGGTTATGTTCATGCTGTTCATCCTGAGTTTGTTTGCAGGTTGAAGAAAGCCTTGTATGGTTTGAAGCAAGCACCCAGAGCATGGTCTGACAAGATAGAACAGTATCTTGTCACTATTGGCTTTCAAATTTCCAACATAGATTTCTCACTTTATGTGAGAAAAATAGAGAAAGGTATTATGCTGCTTGTCATTTATGTTAATGATTTGATCATCACAGGTGAAAGTGATGAAGATATCCTTCATGTGAAAATGCTATTGAAGCAGAAGTTTGAGATGAAGGATTTGGGAGAGCTACATTACTTCTTGGGCATTGAGGTGATTAGATCCACAAGTGGGATATGGCTCTTCCAGAGGTAGTATGGATTTGACATGCTGTCCAAATATGGGATGACAGGCTATAAGCCTATTTCAATTCCTTTGGAGCACAATGTGAAGCTGAGTGCAAATGCAGGTGAGCTTCTAGAAGACCCTACTATGTATAGATGCATGGTAGGAAGATTTATATGACTATTACTAGGCCAGATTTGAGCTATGCTGTTGGTTTGGTAAGTCAGTTTATGCAGGCTCCAAGGAAACTGCATTTGGATGCGGCTAGACACATACTGAGGTATGTGAAGTCCACATTGCAGTATGGACTATTTTATGAGAGTGGGGTTCAGATACAGTTGCATGGATACACTGATGTTGATTGGGCTAGTAGTATTTCTAATAGACGATCTACAAGTGGATATATGTTCTCTTTTGGGAGTGCTGTAGTCACTTGGAGTAGCAAGAAATAGCTTACAATTGCCTTGTCAAGCATAGAGGCTGCATGTGAGGTAGCATGGTTGCATAAGCTACTTTTTGATATGCATCAGTCTATAGATGGGCCAGTTGTCATTTATTGTGACAACATGAGCAGTATACACTTGGCAAATAACCCAGTCTATCATGCTAGAACAAAGCACATTGAGGTGCATTATCACTATGTGCGAGAGAAGGTTCTAGTAGGTTTTATTAATCTAGTTCATGTGAGCACAGAGGATCAGGTAGTTGACATATTCATGAAGGCATTGGGTGCAGAGAAGCTGCGTAAGTTCAGAGAGCTGCTTGGTGTGCAGGAATTGGGATTGAGCTCGAGGGGGAGTGTTGAGATATCGAGCTCCACTCGTGATATGCCAGGGTGACCGTTGTGCATTTATGTCAGCAACTTAGCTGCAGATGCGGTTGGTACACCACCCATGAATAATAGCTGGATGACAACTATCTTTATGTACTCTAGTTAGGAGCTCATTTAGTATGCCACCTTAGTTAGCTGAGTTTGGTTTGAGACCCATATATAGGGTTCACCTATTCTTTTGTACTTAGAGTTCTTTTGGATTTCACAACTAAGAAGAGGAAAACTGTTTTTTAGCCTCCACCTTTGTGTATATTCCCCCATTGTGTATGTGAGAAAGCCGCAAGTGAGACTCCTTCCTTCTATCCCACTCTCTTCACACTCCTCCCCTCTCCTCCAACCTTTCAACCCATCCTCTCCCTCTCCTCCTCCCAACTCCTCCTCCTACCTCCTCCTCGTCCTCCTCCCTCCTCCTCCTCCCTCCTCCTCATCCCTTCTCCTCCTTCCTCCCCCCCTCCTCCTCTCTTCTGCTCTTACACCTTCTTCCTCTCCCACTCCTATGCTCCCCCTATACCCTTAGTCTCTCAATCATTGATGTCCATGATCTATGAGGGAGACGAGTTCTCCGCCATGTACTCTACCCTGAACCTTGGATCATCTTTTTGAACCCTGAACCTCTTCTAAATCCTGGAACCTCCTTCTGAACCTTGAACCTCCCTTTAACGATAAACTCCTTCTAAACCCTTCAACCCACAATGAAGGCGAAAGGGGTTTACCCCAATCATGATGATGCACGTTCCTTTTACACGTGCATACACTATGTTTGCTTACCACACTTAAGCCTATGTCTCTCACCGAAACACCACCGGAGGTCCTAAGCTACACTTATACTACAAACGACCACACTGATATATCTATGGGTGACAAAAATCCTTAGAACCCTACATATACTAAGAATACCCTACTCTTCCTGGGGAAGTCGTGGGAAAGAGCCAACACTTTTGTATGCTCCTCAGCTTGCTTGTGATATTTGCACTTACACACATCGATCCTCAACACTATCACTTTGTCAATTTTCTCATATAGGTTCTTACTTGTTGGTCGTAATCCCTTCTTGGCTTTTACAATTGGTAGCTCATCTTGATCCTCTACTCCTTCGCTTGGATTAGCGGCTTGTCTGGCTCGTCTTCAATTGGCTTGTTCCTTTCACAATGGCACTACCTTCTATGATTGGCCTCTTTTGGCTTTTAGTTGGAGTTGTATTATGCTGCAAATATTCCTTTTTGATAAAGTGGGCCGGTTGTGATCTTGAGATATGGCTGGTACATGAACTGCTTGACATGGTTGGCAACCAATACATTTTCTCTTGCATCTAGGTGGCCTTGAGCCCAACTACATCTTGATTTTTACGAATCTATGTCGATTTAAACATTTATGCCTAAATTTTGGGTAGAAGCTCTAAAGTGTAAGGGCATATCAGTGGGTTTATTATGCCTAATGACCTTCGAGAGTTTCGTTGTAGACTATACTTGTAGAGTATTCTTATAGCATGTAAGCAAGGAAAATCTGATCATGGTCTTGAAGCTTCTTCCGAATCTGGATTGTTCTAGTCGTCAGACTCTTTGTAGTCAAGGTTCATCATTGTAGTACATTGCAACATAGTTTGTGGATTTTGAATGCAATAGACACGTTTAAGAATCCTTATTAAAGTGTCTCGACTTAATTGGTTAACCCTAAGAAGGTTCTCTTGAGTAGTCAACCTTAAGGTTGACTTACTTTTTGATGCTTAATGTCCCTCTGCTGACTGGTTTTTTCGATGCTTAATGTCCCTCTGCTTCATGCATTAAGTTTTCTTCAATATTGGGCATGGATTACTGCCCTTATGATTGTTTTGACTTTCTCAACATTCTTTAGAATGAGAATCCCCACTATTTTCTTAAATTTCTTTAAAGCTCCTTTTTATCTTAGAATTACGAAAGGTTTGTTCATGTTCTTTGGTAAAGCAATAACAAGCTAGGGGATACATGCATTGCCTATCTACCCAAATTCAACTTCATTGTTCTAACAACTGGTTGGTTTGGATGGTGGCACATAAGTGGACCCTAACCTCAGAGCCTGGACTACCAAACGGATTCGACACTTTTGTACCAACTTTTATTTTATCTACACCCATTTATACAAAATGTTATTTTATCCATCCTTATTTGAGCTTTGTGTGCCGTGTCGTTAAAAGGTTTTATTTTTTAAACACACTCACACCCAAACCTTGTTAACCCTTGGCCAAGTTAGCCACATGGCACATGCCATGTGCCATGTTGCTCGTTAAACTTTTATCGGGTTGTGCAAGCAAGAGGTTCTTGTACAACTATGCTTCATGAATGACTTATCCCTTTCACTTTTCAGTTTTTGTTTACTTGCCATAACTACGCAATGGTTTTAAGATATTTATTGACATTTTGATATGTGTCTTATTCCATTGAACAATGTGAAGATCGTAAAAGAAATATCCACTTTGAAACACTTACAATATAGTCCCTTTTGCAAGAAATTATAAGAGGCTTCCTCTTTGAACTTTTTTGTGTTAGAGCTATATATAGCTTGCCCTAACTTAGCCTAGTCCTCAACTATATATATGCCTATGATCTATGAATAGAAGCACTTTCTTGGGAGCAACTCTTGTGTCGGTCTCTCTCCTCTTTCTCTTCCTCTCAACACAACTCTTGTGTCTGTCTCTCTCCTCTTTCTCTTCCTCTCAACATGGTATCATAGCCTGGCTACGCTCTAGTATGACTGTGAGGAGAAAGCGATATGTGTTTTTTGTCAATCTAACAACACGATCATTCGCAGAACGTTCTTTTTGATCGTTTCGACTACTTGATTGCTAGGTTTTGAGTTGATATGCAAAAGTTATCAAAGATGCATCGTAAATAAGCATTATGGTCATGATTGATGAAAATGGCCCATGTAGGCTTGTTCAAAGCATATGCGCTGGTTATTTGACTGGCTGGATCACTATATTTTGATTTCAAGTAAGAAAGTTATGATTATTTCTTTTTGTTGCTTGTTGTCAATAAACTGGTAGAAGAGTGTTTGCACAGGAAAATGAACACTCATAACAGAGAAGAATTGATCTAGCACATGAGGATGGAAAAGGTTCATACTTTCATAGAATCAACAATATTTGAAGCAAAAGCAAAAGCAATTTATATATATACTTAATGATAAGAAGCTTCTTGATATGGTGTCGCCCTCTCCCTTTCAGTCTCCACCAGTTGATCACACCATCTTGCACTCAGTATTTGTATTCCCTTGGATTTAACACACTGGCATATCATGCTTTTACATTCCCACATGAAGAAATAAGATGCTCAATCACATAAAGCAAACTGCTTTAGCTATAGGACTCCATAAAATTTAGATGAAGAGGAGACCCAATACCCATCAGTCATATCCATAAAAATCAAGAGCGCAAGGTCGTTGTTGTAAGCGTAGTCAATCTTTAGGAATCAAGATCTTATCTAATCGATGCCAAGTAGAGTCTCAATCCAGGGTCGTTGTTGTAAGCATAGTCAATCTTTAGGGATAAAGATCTTATCTAATCGATGCCAAGTAGAGTCTCAATCTTGTCGTTAAGAGTAAAGTAGCCCAATCTATATGCTTTTGCAGTGATAATTATATGAGTTCAATAGACCAGAAAGTTAATTGAGAAAATCACTTGGACAAAAGGTTATCTATCATATGAAAGCAATTTTTGATTTCTCTTAGGTCATGAGTGAAAACAAGAGTTTATGCTTCATCACTTGTGGTTTCATGCTACTTTTGCAAAAGTAAAAGCCAATGATGCTTCACATATATTAAGCTAGTTTTTATTTAGTGCATCCTTTATTAACCAGTTTCTTATTTAGTTCATCGCTTGCCGAGTCTTTGTGTAAGTGCTTTACTACTCAACATTCATAGAGTGTCCTTCAACCAAAGAGCTTTGTCAATATCTATACTCAGGTGCCTCACAAAACTTGATTGTTTTTCAACAATCACTATGACATACATCTATGTGTTGGAGCTTTTCTTTGCCTGTTGGTATAAAGATAAACCAACTTTCTTTAATGTTGTACATGATTGGGAACCATGATATCATTGTAGTTCAGTACAATGCCTTGTTCTTGATATTCTACTTGAAAGGTTATGTTATTTGTATTCCACTACATTCATATGCTTGGTGCTTTATTCACAATGATAATACATGTATTATTATGTTTTGCTAGCAAGTTTAGCTACAGCTTCAAGTTTCCATAAATCTCGGTTAAAGAGACTTGCCAAATATTCTATATCAAGCTTTACTTTCAGCATGAGCTGATTGATTCAAAGGAGCTTCCAAAATATTTTGTATTGTTTTGAAGGCTAGATTTTCTTCGATTATCTTATCATTTACTTTTGATTTCCTAAATGTTTTATGGTATTTTTTTTGTTTGATACTTCTGGCTACCCAATGGTTCAGTACTTCTAGGATGCCCAATTGTTCGGTACTTCCAGCGGCCTAGTTGTTCGGTACTTTTGGGATGCTCAATTGTTTGGTACTTTCGGATGTCTGGATGCTTGTTGTGTTTCTAGATTATTGGTTCTTGATTTGCAGGATCATTATGGGCTCGTATTTTCGGCTGTTCGGTACTTCCGACTGCCTAGTTGTTTGGTTCTTCTGGGATGCTCAATTGTTCGGTACTTTCAGATGTCCGGATGCTCGTTGTGTTTCTAGATTATTGGTTCTTGATTTGTAGGATCATTATGGGCCTTTTTGTTGTGTTGCTATGGCTTTCTTACACTACGCAAGCGACATTTCAGCCCTGGCTTTATGGATATATCAAATCCGATACTTCAGGATGCCGGAATGCTCGTTGTGTTTTTGGATTATTGGTTCTTGATTTGCAAGAACTTTATGGGCCTTCCTATTGTGTTGCCATGGCTTTCTTACACTCCCCAAGAGACATTTCAACCCTAGCTTTGTGGTCAAATTGCCCCTCCATACTCATCTTTGGAGTGACCAAAGCAATTTCCTCATACATTCATCCTTGGTACAATAGAAATAGACACTTGAATATTTGTTGTGTTCATATACACTGCATGAAATCGGTCATTTTATGTGGATGACTTGTGCAAAACATGAAGACATGATTATAAAGGTTTGAGGAGGTTTGACCAGATTGAACTTGGAGACAACAAGCTCTACTATTCAGATGAAGAGCTCAAACATCAAACTTAAAGATCTCAAGGCCTGATTATGCATCATCACTATGTCAAACAAGTTGAGATTTCTAGGAAGATTTTTCTATTTTTCACACATACTTTGCACTATATCATGCACCAAACATAGTGCCTATACTTTGCACTGTACTATGGACAAGTGCTTGTCTTATGCCCTTGTACTATCCACATGCAATTTGCACTGTATCATCCAACATTACATTGTATCATTCAAATTGGCATATGGCCATCCTTGTATATATATTTTCACATAGATATATATAGTGGCTCGGGTTTTTCCCTTGTACTTCCCAAGGGTTTTTTCATCCGTAGCTAGAGGGCCTAGTTTGAGTGGGGGTGTTAGAGCTATATATAGCTTGCCCTAACTCAGCCTAGTCCTCAACTATATATATGCCTATGATCTACGAATAGAATCACTTTCTTGGGAGCAAATCTTGTGTCCGTCTCTCTCCTCTTTCTCTTCCTCTCAGCATTTTGGTGCGGGGCAGGATGCATGCCACCTGATGGGTGTCCTGTCCCCATCATGTGGTGTCCCTTTGGGTGAAGGTGGGCTTAGAATATGCAATATGAATTTCAAGATAATTTTTGTGTGAGTATTCACATAGAACTAGGGAGAGTGAAAAGTGTTTATTAAAAAGGGAGAAGCACATTAAATCGCACAGATATAAATAATAAAGAAGAGTTGATTGATTGGTTTTCCTCAAAGTGGAAGGCATGTATGAGTTCAAAGAGGGAAGCATTCAATGCCAGTTCTTCAAACAAAGGTGTCAATCCAATAGGATTGAAGATGCCATCTTTGTTTTCTCTAGAGAAGCAACAGAGATTATGTGCTAGGTGAAGGATCATATGGAAAGGTGGTGAAAGGTAACATCGCTGGTGTAGACTGCTTTGATCCAAAAGAGAGCTTTGCCATTAAGATTCTTAAGGTATCTAAAAAGCCAAATGAAAGGGAAGAGAGAAGGTCCATGACAAAGTTAATGGCAAACATTGAAACAATGCAAGCCCAATTACCTCATAGAGGACTTATTTGCACGATTGCGTGCAATAAATCCTCCAACATTGGTATACCAATATTGGAATGGGGAGACATTGGACAAATGGTCAAGGTTAAATGCTATGAACTCAGTCTATGTGGGAGAGGAGCTAAACCATTTATCTCGTGTATGTGCTCATGCAATAAATCTAGCAAGTACTTTGATGGGGACCTTAAAATACATGCATGGAAAAGATATTTTGCATAATGACTTGTATCCTTTGAACATGCTGCTTCACTTTGATAGTGAGTCTGATAGGTTTTCATAGGAATTATCGATTGGGGATTAAGCAAGAGTGATAAATATGTCAATGATGGCAAGGATCAATGTGACCCTCAATTGAAAGAGTGATGCATGTGAAGAAAGTGGTTGGCTCCTGAGTTGTATACTTTTCCATATGCAAAGTTTTCCAAGGAAATTGATATTTATGCTACAGCTTTTTCATTGGAAACATTGTATCGGCTAGCATACAAGTACTTTGTTCACTTAAAGCGTTGGTGAAAAAGGATAGAGGAAATGAGAAATCCTATTTCTAAAGCTAGATGTAGCTACCGCAACAGATGTTACTCATACATTTAAAGTTATATTCAAAGAGACATGTGAAAGTGCATTATGACATGATGCATTGCAACCTTTTGTATTCAACTTTGGTAAGTGCACTACATTTTCTAAATAATATTCCAAGTATTGATGGTTGTATTTCTAGTACATGATCTATTTATGTATATAAAAAACATGTCAACTTTTTTATTCTTTCAAATGACTTGTTAATAACGTTTAAGTAAAATGTGTGCTGATACAAGCAAGAATTAGAAGGTCTATCACTATTTTTGTTAATATAGCATTTGCAAAATACTTTATTTTTCTCTCCTCTTGAACTAGAATATTGATCTTCAATAAATGCAATTAACTCATTAATTTGTTTGGCCATGGTTTTGACATAGTGGGCACTCATTATCCATCTCTTTTTTCATTAGTGATTTAGATTATTGCATACCATTTAGAATTTAAAAGTTATGAGTTTATTTATATTTTTATCTTATTTTTATTAGGTATACTATTGATCATATCATGGCTTCAAAGACTCACATAAAGGTGTTTGACTATGGATCATTTGAGAAGAAGCTTTTGGGATATGTTAGAGTACTTGGTGACTCTACCCATAGCATGATGCGTAAGGAGATATGCAAGATGGAATCATTGATGTTCCTTTTCATTTCATTATCAAAGATGACAATGATGATGAAGGTTGCATACTAAATACAACACAAGAAAAACATTGGAATGTTGAAGAGGATAGGTGTGTTGGTATAAATAGGGCTCTAAGTATGATTGTTGATGAGATCACACCATCAAAACGTGTTTGCAGAACATAAGATAATATTCATAAAGAACTTGATATTGTAAATATTGATGAAGGAGGTGAGCATGTTTCTTGTAATCCTAGTATAAATATGCACAAAAGTAAACTTAATTTAGTAAGGTCTATTCTTGAAGATTGGGAGAGTCATTGTGAAAAAGTTCACAAAAAATTGAGGCAGCGTAAGACACCTACAGATGATAAATTTGAGCTCCTCACAGAGAATCTTAATGGAAAGCCTAAAGTTCAAATATGGTGTGAAGAATGTGGAATGCCATATGGATCAGGATCCATTTAAGGCAAGCAATCAGGTTATACTTGCTTGTCTAATTTTCTAAGAACCCATATTCTAGAAAGCCAGAAACATAAGAAAAGATATGCTACCAATCAAGGATTTATCTCACTGAAGAAGCATCTCTTCGAAAAGATAGCATGAAGGAGGCTCAAGACGATGTTGATGATGCAGAAATAATTCTTGATGCTATTGCGAAAATGCACATTTTCAATAATTCTCATGAAGGTAATGATCTCCACTAGAAGCAATAGAGCTTATGTTTTTAGTTTGCATAACTATGATCATTCAGAGATGACAAGAGACTTGCTTTTGTTAGAATTTTCATAAATAGGGTCAAAAAAATATTCTTTTGAAAATTTTAATTATCGAGTATGTTGCAGAAGCAAAGTTTGAGATTATTGAAGCAACTTTGAATGACTACAAGGATGAAAATGCTGTAAGAGTGGCATGTGGATATGATGGAAAATGGTTGTTTTTGTGCCCTCAAGGTTCAAATCTACAAACTAGTTTATCATAACATATCAAAGGAAAAGCTCACATCACTTGTTCCAGCAAGAAATCAATGGAGCCATGTCCAATATTATCAAGGGTTGTTGGCCAACCTAGGACGCATTTTGACAAAGATCCATGACAAACATCATTGGGGACGTTCCTTGTATCAACAAAGGAGTTTAAAGTGTTGCAACCAAAATGTGGTGAGACAGAAGCTCTCTCTGATTCCTTAACTGAGTCATAATTATCTTCATCATAAAATTTGAATTTGTTATGTTGGGGATTATGGCAAGCTAATGTTCATGTCAATGGTTGTGAAATTAATATTAAGTCATTTTTAATGGATCAAAAGATAGGGCATGAATGGTTTTGTGAACCATATACAAAGGCCACTTTACATGATGGGAATATGGAATACAAGATAGATGGATGCTTCAAGCACATAAATTGTCTTCATATATCAAGCATTGAAGATCCATTTCAAGGTTTCTCATGTGAACACTGTAAGAAAATTTCAAGTTATTCTGATTTTCATATGAGATTATATAGAGAGAATCTTGTCGTTAAGAAGAGAGGAACTAGGAAAAGAGGCAAAGGAAGGCGGGTAGAATACCTGACAATTAAAGAGGTAAAAAATGCCACTTTTGAGTGTAAGAAAAGTTTGAATGAAGAAAAACGAAGGCTGTGGTAGGCAACATAAAAAATTGCAATGTTGTCAGTCAGAGTCAAAACTTTGAAAGAATCAAGTGTTGAATGTATGAATAGGAAAGATGTTCAATGCTTTTGTAACAACATAATTGAAGCTCATAGACAAGGAAAGTTTGGTGGAAAATCAGCCTTGTGGGATTTTTTTCAAGAGGTGGCACAAAACATGTTACAGTCAAAGCAAGGACATAGGTTTAGTGAGTCTACAAAAACCATATATGAACTTATTAATCTATGGGGTGGTCCATGTCTACATGACTTCTTGAGTGTAAACCTTGCAGGTCCATCTTTGTCTACCACTAGAAGGCAAGGAAGAAAAGCAATTGAATTTATAATTGGTGAGCACGAATACATTTTTGATGATGTTGGGAAGATCTATATGGATGCAAAAAAAAGATATGGAGTCATTTTATAGTTCCAGTTATCATAGTGGAAGATGAGACGACCATTAAGCATCGAATAAGGTAATTTTAGCTCTCTATGCATTCTACTTTTATCTATATCATCAAGATATTTATAATTGCTATGTTTGGAAATCTCTCAAAAATATGAGGAAGTTATTAAACTCTATAATCGTGTTGTGTAGATGGAATGCAAAAGATGACACTCTTATTGGGTTTTGCGGAAAGAAAGGAGTATATCATCAATGCTCATTAAATGACTCCATTGTTGTTCATGAAGGCTCACAAGGATACTCAAATATTATAGATGCCATTCAAAATCATATCATAGGTCATTATGCTAGACTTTTGATTGTTAATCCTCTTCATGATCTTCTTCCACGACTGGCTTTGGTTGTGCATTGCACATGCAATTGTTTTGATAGTGATTTTGTAAGGAACCAATGGAATCTTTTGGAGACATTGTGGAATGCAAACCTGAAAGATAAAGTTGGACCCATAATTGGACATGCTTTAGATGGAGATAGTAGAAGATGAAAGTTGATGCTTGAAGACTATTTGGAGAAAAGCGAACAACATTTTGCTATCAATTGGTGTGGATGGAATTTGAGAGCAAAAATTGTAGGAGGAAATGTGTATGGCATTCATGATCAAGACTTTGTACACTGTGGAAAGAAACTTACAAGTCCACTTGATAGTCCTACTCGACAACTAGCAATTGGATGTGTTTGGATCACAATAAATCATGTATCTATTATTTACAATTCTTTTTCAATTGAGAAGAACAAGCTACGAGATGGAGATATTCAAAGGAATGATCGACAAAATTGGGGAGCAACTCAAATGATTGCAAGTAGACAAGTACAGAAATGTTTGAGAAAACTTCCAAAAAAAGAAAGAAGTATGAAGAGGACTGAGGCCTATTTGATGATTGTTGCTGATTATATTGATATTTTCTTGTCACCATATTTGATTTTGAAGGAGCGTGTGATGCTTGCAGCCAAGGTAGTTTTCTTTTTCAAAATTTGGCGACTATGGATTCATCACCATCCAACCTACACCTTGAAGAAAAATTTCATCCGTAGGGAGGCTTATACGGACTACATAATTTCTTGTCATTTGTTGTATTGCTCATAAAGATGTTTCGAGATTTTTATCCCAATTTGTAAAGTTGGAGGCATGATTGGGCAAGAAAGAGCATTTGATCTTGGAGATTTTCTACATAGCTTGAATAAAATTGCCATGCATGAGTGTGCTCAAAATGGTCTAACTTTCTCTAGGGCTCATAAAAAGCAAGAGCATATATGGAAACATTTGAACAAACAAGAAGGAATGATTAAAGGAAATCTAGGTGACTATGAGATTGTTTCTTTTGATGAAAAGATGATTGATGCATTGAAGGAGGGCTCACAACAAGCTCACATACTATGTGAGTCTTTGGATTTGAAACCTAGCAAGGCTAAAAACTTGAAATGGTGGTTTCAACCTTGGCTGGATGCAAGGTCTATGTGGTCTAAGCTAGATGCTGAAATGGGAGAAGCTGATGAGAATGATGACTTTGTGGAGCCATGTGGTGAAGAATCTATGGATGAGAATAGCAATGAAAGTGAAGAGGTTATTGCATTTAGTGAGATTAGACATGAAATTGAAGACATTTTGCAGGAAACAATAAACACGCCCCCTAAAAAAAACATTAGCCCCATTGTAGAAGTGGCCGAAAAAATTATTTTCAAGTGAAAATTGGTGAGCCAACTCAATGGATGTCCAACCTTGTCAAAAGATAGACTCACAAGGGTAAAGCAAGGTGTTTACTTCAACCATGAAGCAGAAGCACAATCATCAAATGGAAATTTGTTTGGCATAGGTTGTGAATGTGCTATATACTTTCACAATGACACAAAAGGACAACGAAATCAACACATATGGCAAAGCTACAATCATGAGGAAGATGGATGCAACTCATGGTACATGGTACTTAGGAAGAGTTCAAAAGATGAGGAAGAAAATCGAAGGGAGGTACGTGGATTATAAGCGTGGCTTTGATTTAGTAGATAGGCCCCAAGGTTTGGAAGTTCAGCTTGGATGGTATCAAAGGGAAAAAGGAGCACAAATGTTCACTTATGATTTGACAGACTTAAACATGGTGGACATTGAAACAATTATTGCATTAGCAAATTTGACATATAATGTAAGAACGGACAAGTACCAGCTAGATGAGAATAACTACAAAGTTTTTAATGACTTCTTGAAAAGTGCTAGATAATGATATGTCACATGTATTGCATAAGGACTTGGGCAAGTTCTTGAGGCAAAATTCTACATTTTTTGTAAGTCAAATACCTTTAGATAAACTTGAAAACAGACTTTTCTTGAGATATAATTCTATATTTTTTATAAGTCAAGTAATTTAGATAAACTTGAGTGCAAATGTTTTCTAGCTTTATCTACTTACATTAATCATGCAAAATTCTTGATTCTTGTTGGTGAAAAAATAGGGCAATAGTGGATGGAGGGTCAAATTTGGAACCCAAGTGGCCTGTTTTAGGGCTCTCCCTTGGCTATAATCTTTACACTATAAAAAAGATAATTCCACATCCTCCATATTATCTAGCTAAGGCCATTCAAGGATCCATCAATGAGGAGGAGAAGTCTGCATAGCAGCCTTTAGTCTAGCTATCTCTAGTTTATTTTTTACCATGTCTAAGTCTAAGGTTTTGATTGTACTCTTGATGACAAGTCTTGGTTGTAACTTGTATCTATTTTTAGATATCAATATTCTTGTACTTTGGATCCAACTCTTCCTTTTTCATTTGGTACTTTTGATGAAATTTGGCTATTATAGCTTGTGACCCTCGGTTGTGTGCTAGAGTCTGAATATCAAATTGAGCACATAAAAAACAAAGTTTATTTACCAAATTGTGCAATCAATGCAAGTGTGATATGGATCTCATCGAAGCTTGCAGAAACATCCTGAACCTCTAACTAAACCTTCGTGTGAAATTCCATATTGTGCAACAAAAGATGGATTGTAAAACTCTAAAGGACTACTAAAGGAAGAATAGACTATATCCAAGAAACTATGCATCCAATGTACAAGTGGTGTATGGCTTCCCTTAAAGATCCACGCATTCCAATTAATATATCTGCCAAAATATCTCATTATTTTATTTACATATGGTCTCAAAATTGTGAGTGGGAAGCATGGGTCCTTCAAAAGTTTGAATTGAAATATAGTAGACATGGAATAAAGGGTGCTTTCCAAACTGAAAATTTGTCAGATGCATTAAATAAAGAAGCTATAATATTTCATTGCTCTACAAATGTTCCTTTTATATCATTTGCATCTAGCATATGGTTTGGAAGTTAGGATATTCAAAAATTTAGAAAAAAGTGATGCAAATACATAAATATGAAAGCATGTAGCTTAAATAAAAGTAAAGCGACATAAATTGAGAAAATGGTACGGATTGAGTGATAGTAAGCTTAATAACTTTGTGCACTTAACATGATTAAGTCGGATGCCTTTATGATGAGATGATAAACAGTACCTTTTCCTAATAGAAAAAGTGGCATATAGGCAACATGATGCTTGTGCATGCATCATATTGAATATAAACACTTGTACTAAATCAACATAATGCTACTACATGCATCATATTTAATATAAAAACTCCCATTAGATCAACATAAGGTTAAAGTTTGGGCCATCTTCTTATAAGTTTGTGCCATTTTATTCATGGTTCAATTCAAGTTACTTCATGCAAATCTATAGTAGCTAGTGACGGTTTGGGAGCATGCAAGGGAAAGAAAATTGGATATGGTGGAGTAAATACATGAGATTTTGGGAATTGAAAAGATCAAAAGTTGAAAATGTGTTCTATTAGGTACTAGTATGGGTGTAAAGCATGCATCTCTGTGACATACAAATTAAAGGGTTTTATTCAATCATACAATACAATTTCTCATAAGTAGCGTCTGTTTCAACTTACACTGAAATGTACAAGAGGAGGGCAAAAAATATAGGTTCTCAAATTTCAAATTTATTGAAGGGATATAAATATTGATCAAAAAATTCACAGTAGGGGTATATAAAATAGATAAAATGTGGTTACAGAGGGGTTTTTAAATACCTTTTGAATGCATGTTGTATAGCTGGCTTATGTAAGGTGGACCCCCCGAGCGTTTAGCCATCACCCCTTCCTTTAGGCTTCTCAAAAGTTTGATCATACCATCTTGCAATAATTATTTTGATTGCCAAATATCATGATGACAATACTTGTGACATTTCCCTCGTACCAACCCCTAACACCGGTAGCTACTCATGCGTCCCTCCTGCATCAAGTTTAAGCTTTCTCCTTCATAGATTGCATTGACTTCCTTCAGAGATTGCTCGATCATGGCATGGCATTCCCCATGTTCTACTTGTTTGGAAAGTTGGTCAACAGGCAAGTAAATCCCAAGACTTTGGTTGTGAAAATTTGCCACTAATTACCCAAGCACAATGGCCCATATTTTTGTACCTTGGAGCATTTTCGCAAGGATTGCTTGTATGATATATTGATTGACCATTTGTTGAAGATTATAATGTTTTCTATGACATAAATACTATTGTGGATACGGATTTAGATACTATTACAAATACAGATATCAATATTGTTACATATATTTATATTGATACTGATATTGATAATGATACTGATATTGTTACAGATAGAGATACATATACCTTCATACTAAAATAAAGATACAAATACTTGCCTATTGGCATGGTATCATATATACATGGTATTATATGCTTGGAAATACCAAAACAATGGTTTGATTGCAAGAGCATAGAAAGTTGTTAGGAACAACAAAGTATTCAAAGACGATACTAAAAATCGTATGATATGAATTTCTAGCCTTGATTGCCCATTGGTATACTATCATACACCCCTTGTCTTACATACTTGGAAATGCTTAAACAAAATTTTACTTTACAAGAACATAAATAGGTATTATAAACAACGATTGCTCATTCACAATGTTTACACAGGCATATAGGCACAACCGAGGCCTACTCGAGTGTGTACACATAGCTCATACTAGGTTCTATACTTTAAAACAAAATAAATCCACCCAACATTCAATAGGCTCTTATCTTTAACACATTAACTCTAGCAAAAGATACAAAGACATTCCAATGAACTAGGAGGACGTAGTGCGCTGGAGCATTCATGCTCTCTTGTCTACTATGCTTCCTGGTTTCTTATGCTTTCTTGTTTATTATTTATACGAGACAGTTTTCATGTAGAGCTGCAGATACACGTATTCCTGAGTGAACACTCTACACATGAACATACCGAAGCTACTGCTGACAACTTGGCCCATAATAATAACGATAGTGATAAAACAACCAGCAAACAGGAAGGGGATTCCTCAATCCAAAAGTTACCACTTGAAGTTGAATCCAGCCCAAGCGAATGAATCCGTTCAATGGACCGCATCAACTCGCCTGCATAAGAGAAATGAGTGTATCCGGCTAGCGATAAACATCTTGCAAAAGAATCTCAGAACTCAGAAGTCAGGCTTGATTCCTGAACATCCATAAATTTTTGCCCGTATACCCTCTACTCTCAAGAGCCTCACTGGAACGCAGCCAGATGTACGTCGAGAGCTTCCAGCCAAGACAATGCCAGACTTTACAAGCTCTCGACCGTCGAGCCGAACATCAACCAGGTGAAAGAGCTCAATGAGCATTGTGGCGTACCCTTCAGTGGTCTCTCGAGCTAGCAGAGTGTAATGAGAGCAGCCATTGCAATTCCAATTCCCTCTCTCGAGCCATTGCAATTCACACTCTGCGTGCTCGTCCGTAGTAGGCGACATGAGCACGGTGCCGAGTGAGATGACAATACTCTCTGCCGCAATTGTACCCCGAGCAGACTAGCCTCTAGCATCGTTTCCGATTCTCATCGCAACACCAGCCTGAGCCCAGATCGCACCTTCCTGGCACCTGGTCGCCGTCACGTCCTCTTTGTCTGGGTGATGCCGACACACCCCGTTCTCTTGGGCAAGGAAAGCGCTGCATACCCTGTATATCATATATGTCTCCCAGCTGCCAGATTTATCTTCCGTCATCCATAGTTTGCCAGTGCACACCTCCCCAGCGCCCCGCTGCCTTTATGGCTATTCTCAGGTCATCATTGCCTCCCTTGCTGGCCAGCCTGGTCCCCGTAAGCCGCACGGCTGTTCACATGGCCTCTCACTGGTACATGCTTGTGACCCGAGACAAAACTCAAGACTCCAGGCTCAGGGGACCTCTTCCATCATTTGTTTGAACTTTTTTTGTGCCAATGGTATAAATTACATCCGTAGGCCATGAGCGTAAGGGGGATGTGATCAGTGCTTGCTCATACGTGCGTCACAGCAAGAATTCTAGTCCTAGTTCTTCATTCAATGCTGCAATGATGCGGGATTTTGACAAATTCTACTTTTTTTTTTACAGCCGAGCAATCGTTGCCAGTTGGTACCACGTTCGTCTTCTTCTGTATTTCACAAATTTGATACGTCAACCATTAAAACAAGTGAATTACATTCAGAAGGCCTGCCGTTAAGAGAACTTATTTTGTATTTATCAATCTAAGGTAGTGTATATAAGAGGGTGGTTGGACCAGTAAATGAAGTTTGTTCCAAATATATTGTTGTTATTGTAATTATTTGTCCATATGTGGTATATAGTAGATCCATTAATAGTAGTTGGTTGATTAATTAATTGAGTTAATTAATTTTTTTTCATGAAATGAAATAGTTTTTTGTTATTGCTGTTTGAATTAATGAGGTTGATGTTGAAATCTCCTATCATGATAAATGTTATGGTGCCACTATTTATTTTTGCTAGTGCAATTTGTAGTGACTTAAGTAGTATTTCTGTTTTCGTTAATAGGGAATTGTACACATTTATGACTGCAATATCTTTTGATGGTTTCATTTTAAAGATTGTAAGATAGCATTGACATTCTTGGTTTTCAATATAATCATCTTGAACGAGTTGGATGTTGTTTTTGTAACATGTTGCAATTCCTACTCCGTGGGACTTTTCCAAGCATGTGAATCCTGGCAAGGATATGTGTTTTTGTTTTGTTATGTTATTCTTGGAGGCAGAGGATTATAACACTTAGTAGGCTTTTGTCATTCACTATGTTTATGTGACATGAGATCAAGGCACGCGTATTTAGTGATTGTAGTGTCATGATTTTTTGGTCTTTCATAGCGAAGTTAGTTTGAAGAGTGTGCCATGGTTTTCCTTTTTTAAGTCTTTGCATTTCTTTTAAGACGTCAACTTTGATGTGTTTGTGTTGTAATGGCTTGATCATGTAAAGGTTGTCTGGGTTTCTTATATGTGATAGTGCTGTGTATGTTAATCCATGTGACTTTATGTTTGATGGGTCAAATGCACTTTATGTTTGATGGGTCAAATGCAAGTTGATCGATTATTAGTCCTTGAGAATGGTGGATGGCTCTAGCTACTGCAGGTTGGATTGGAAATTGTATACGTGTAACTGAATTGAGGTTGTTTTTGCCAATTTGGAATTCTCTTGTGATTTATAGTATTGGAGTCCATTCTTTTGGAATGTGTACATTGTAAAGAGTTGAGTTGTTAATTTATGATTGTCTTCCTATGGATGGATTGTTGAATAAGATCCAAACTACTTGTTTTTCATGTGTTATGTTCGAAGTTTTAAAAATACCATCAGCGCCGTTTACTAATCCATCAAGGATGTCGAGATTTCCTGAACATATTTCCACTATCATGCCTGGCTTTAGTTGGAGTTTTTGGTGTAGTCCTCTTGTGTTTGTTGGATTTGAAGGTATTGTTATTGTTTTGCTATATGTCTTGTGGCGTTTGTCTATTGCTTTAAGGATATGAGGACTTTCTTTGAGTAAGTGAAATACCTCTTCATTATGAGCGTCTTTAGAGCCATTAGTGTAGAATAAGTGAGGTACACTTTCTTTTTGAGTTGGTTGTCTATGATATTTTTTGTTAATGTATGATATGCCGTTGTTGTATGCTCCCCGATTTATATTCTATTGAGTATTTCAATGTATTCAGCATTTTCTTGGTGCATTGGTATTGTTAATTCATATTGAAAGATATTGTCTATCCAAAAAGAAGTTTGCATAGTTGATTGTGTTGATTGGTTAATAAATAGCCATGAATCCTTAGTGGGACTTGCTTGGCATAAGTCTCCACAAAGTAGAATATCAACACCTCCAAAGGGTTCGTTGTGGTTGTGCTTGATTTCACGAAGCCACATATGAGCTGCCAAGATACTTCATCGAACACAACTAGTTGAAGGTCTTTGTAGAGTAGTGAAAGTTCTTGTAATTTTTCACTAGAAAGACTTGTGTAGTGCGCTACCATTAGGGGCAGTGTAGTGCAACGTGCATCGTGGTTCTGCCAATGTTGAAAGCAGCTTTTCCTGTATATGCTAGGAGTAAAACCTTTGGTGAGTCAATGTTATGTGTTTGTTTGTGGGAGTAATTTTGTGATAGAGCTTGTACTATTGTTAGAAGTGTGAATGTCTTACCTATTCTTGCATTTCCTTTCAAGAAGAGGTGAAATTCTTGTGATGGGAAAATCTTTTTTTAGCATTATGTCCTCTACAATTAAACGTTGTTTTATGTTTAACGTTCTGAAGCTTGTGTAGTATTCTGTGTTTAGTGCCATTGTATATTTCTTGAAAGTGTAATTAGGATGTTGCTTGGATTTGGGTTGATTGGGCATGTCTATTACAATGTCATATTTGTCAATGTTATTGATGTTCTCAACATTTGATGTGGTCGTGTCTCTAGAAGTACTTGTTGAATTTTCCATTATTTTTAGAATTAGCTTGTTGAATTTGTTTTTGTTTGGGTCAATAATGTCTTTGTTGTTGTTATATTTATCATGCCATGTAAATTTGTTGTTATCAAGGCTTGATTCCACTTTGTGAAATGGAAGAAATAGAAGACATTGCTCCCTATAGGAGTTCTCAAGATCCTTGATTTCATTGTAGTTGTTGAAATGGATTATTTTTTCTCTTTTTCTTTCTTTTGTTGTTTCTCCATTGTTTGTGTATTTACTAACAAAAGTTGCCAAACAAATTTTTTGAAGTGCTATATTTCGCTTCAAATATTTTGTAATGATGTCATCAAAATAAATTTAAGTACTTTGAGGATTGATGTTTTGCAATTGTTCGCGTCACTTTAGTAGTAACATTCGTTTATCTGGAGGGTTTGCATTTATATTTTAAAATTTCCTTGTTGAATTAAATAGTAGTAATGATGACGGTGCTAAATAAATTGCTTGTTGTAAACTTATGTGCTGAGTATTTAAGATTACGTTTCCCACTTTCCTAATTCTTTCATTAGGTGGTGCACCAGTATTAATCATTTGTGAAAGTGCTTCTTTCACTGGCTATAGTTGTTTCTTTGTTAATTTTTGTCATGTAAGATGTATAATAAGCTACAGCTCCATGGGGATTTAGTATAAATTGTACATCAGTGTTTGCTCCCCATAAGTTCGATAGTTGAGGGTTGAAGTTGTTTGTGTAAATGTCTTTAGGTTGTCTTCTTAAGAAGAGAGTTGGTTGTAAAATAGAGCCACGAAGAGCTAATATGTATTGTTCTTTTGATTTGTGAACATAATATTGAGCAGTTGTGATTGGGTCAGCATGTAAGAGATGTCTTGTCTATGTCTGCGGGTTTGGCATGCTTTTCTTCAGGAGATCTTAGGTTGAGTTTATAGATTTCTTCTACCAATGGCTCCCAAATTTTTTCTATAGAAGCTGACAATGTTAAGAAAAATGTTGGAGGACCTAGTTGTCTAACCATTGCAAAAAGATTTTTCTTGAGGTAGTGCTTATTTTTCACTGTTAAAAAGAAAACAAAAACTAATTAACAAACAATATAAATGAAATTGTCAAGAAAAAAAAACAATAATTTCTACCTTATTCATATGATTCTTCAGCAACTTCTTGGAATGAATGCTTCAAAGATCATCGTGGATTCTTCTTGATGGGAGAATGCTTGACCAAATTTTCCTTAGGGGGCTTGCTTGTAGAAGCAAAAACTAAAGGCATTGACTTTGGAGTGATAAGCCAACAAAAACAAAAAATAATTGGTCCAAGCTCACAACAATACTGTGTAAAAGATAGAGGGACGATTCGTTTTGAAGCACTGATAAAAATAGAATCATTTAAAAGTAGTGATAAAAATAGAGAAGACTTGCGGAAAACTGCTATGCAAAAATCTTCTTCAAGCCTGGAAGAACGTGGGTGCAAGTGGCAGCATAGATTTCGAGGGTTCTCTAATACGCTCGTCTCTACTGCTATGTGAGTGTAGTTGCAGTAAGGAGGCAAGAAAATTATTCAACTATTTGTGAGTATGGGAGTGCAGAGGCAGCCAGGAGTAGGAAAGAAAGGAGCGAAAGACATGCAAAGACACAGCCAAATGGCGCACCCAGTTTCAAAGAGAAGGAAGCAACCAAATGATTAAATGGTTTTAGGTATGGGAGTGTAGAGGCAGGCAGATGCAGTTAAGGAACGAGTCCTTGCGACTTGCAAGGCCATGGCACGACGACCAAGCAAGCACTGAATGACAGCAGGACATAGAAAAGGAGCGAGGCGAATACACAGAGTTGCAGCAACGAGGGAGATGAACCACAAAGTCCTAGACTACATTTGCTTGGAAGAGCACAACAGCTCCTTAGTGCTAAGCTATCACCTACACAAAAACACTCACGGTCATCGATTACGTTAGAACCAAAGCACAAAAAAGACACCGTAGCTTTTGTTTTCTTGAGTGAGCATAATGAAAGCGACGTAGAGGACATATTTTGCATAGACGCAGGATGGTTACACAAACAAAGGACGTTTTCTTGCATAGAAGTAGGAGATTTAGTAGTGATGGCTACCAATCAAGGCCGACAATGAGCATAACACTATATTAGAGAATTTGGGAAAATCCCAATTCCCACGAAATAAAATATAGTCACTTCAAAAGTAAAATTTGATGTTTTTTATTGAAACATTAGTGCCATTGAGGACCCAAGTTTCAATTATGTTGGGGGAGACTAGACCATGCACAATACTTTCCCAATTCCTAGAAACCCAAGCAAAAATCTTCCGTATGTTGCTATGGCAAAAGGCCTTAATAGATGTGAACATGGCTCCATGGCCAAAACATTTGTTGATTTGCTAGTGAAAGAAAGATGTTTGTTCTTTCGTATGCATCGAAACCACAAACAAAAGCCAATTTATAGATGTTGCGTTAGGAAGATTCATTGGAGTAAATTAAATTGGAGTATTGATATATGCAATAGGATTGTTATAGATCTTTGACATCCATCATATAAATGTGGTCTTCAAAAACAAAATTAAACTTGCAACAACTGTCAATTTTTATTTGGTATATTAGATGTATCAAATTAATGTCAAATGCATATGTTTCTATGTTGATAAATTGCAGTATTGACATATGCAATAGGATTATGGTAGAGCTTTGACATCCATCATATAAATGTGGTGTTCAAAAACACCGTTCCATCACAATAGAGCTCATGAATTAATCTCCATCACAATAGAGCTCATGAAACTCAGAGACATGGTCTTGATAAAAACCTTTCTTTAAATTGCTTTCTTGTACTAAATATAATCAAAACCATTGACACATAGGCAATTTTGCACCACATCATTTAACATAATCATTAACAATTCCATACTAGTATTCATACTCACAAAGTAGCTCATCTCCGAAGGAGATATCCTTTATGGTTTGCACAGTAATGTAGCCATGGGCACTCAAATTTCCTTGTGACTTTTGAGCCCAAGGTGGTAGTTTAGGGATGTATACAAATATAACATTTGTTCTTTCTTTATAATACATTGAGCTATTTATATATCCAGCAATGTTTCCATACAATACATCTCCCACAATACATTTCACATCTGTCAATGGCTCAATGAATGGATCTTCAAACATTCCTTAAGTCTTCATCCTTGGGAAAAACTTGAGGAGAGATCTCCAAGTATCATAATCATACTTTGGACCATTATATACCATCAAATCTTGTTTTTTCTTGATGCTCGTATGTACAAAAAGACCATATCCTGCCCCAGGTATTGTTGATTTCTTTACTTCATAATGGATGCCATTCATTTTGAACACGTGCTCAATGGGTATGGGCAATTTATGTTTCCATAAGCAGGATCAAAATTTGTAATAAGATAGCTCTTCAACTTTTCTAGACAATCTGTAACACCTATCATATGTTTAAGATCAAAGAATCATTCTTTTAGTGGAGGAATACAAACTCACATCATAAAGCACATAGCATTTTTTGGACAAGGTACTAACTCAATGTCTATTAATTCTTTCACAAAACAAATTGAAACATAATGTTTTGCAAATCGAATCTAACCAAATAGTGTCCAAATATAAATCAGAATGTAGGTACAAATGTTTTAGTTGAGCATTTGTGTTTGCAACTCTAATTAACAAGATCACTCACATTCCCTAAGGGTTGTCTATACAATAAAATCGAATCAAGTTGGCTAAGAATGCCCTTGCAGCATCGGCAGTGATTCCCCTTTCCTTGCATCCAAGAACCATAGCAAAGCGTTTTGCCTCACTATCTTTCAATGGCCCCATTTTGGAAATTTTTCCTAGCATGCATTCTTCCTCTTCATTCAATGTAACATGTTGAGCATGCACCATACTTCTTGTAGTAGGACAAGTCCCTCTCACTCTAGTTTTGGTTATAGGTGAAGTAATACCTTTCTCTGTGTCTTTTTTTGAACTATGAGTAGACATATGAGATTCGACATTCATCCTTTCGAGAACTTCTTTGTTTTTTTCTTTGAATTCAAGGATCACTGGTTGAAAATAATAGAACATATCATGCCCTTTGACAATCGGAGCTTGACCAAATCTGTTAGAAGAGATGGCACTACGCACATCTACTGCATCATCTAGCATCTGTAGGTACGGTAATAACTCATGAAGCAAAATAGAATCACCACAATCTATATCAAATTTTGTAGGAAAAATGCAATTTTCTACTGGATTAACACAACCCGTGTAAGGCGAAACATCAATGAACACTGTTCTTGCTGGTTTGCATTCCTCTTTAAAACAACACCACACTCTCATTAATGGTTTAAACTCCGCTTCCACATTCATCCTATCTGGTCGAATGATTCTACTCTTTGTATGCTTGTGGCATGCCATCGCACCCCAAACCATGAAGAAATGTAACTTTCTGTTAACATGATGCTCCAAAGTGTCCAGCATGTGTTGCACCATGCCCTTTTCTCCTCCAGTGGACCAAATGCCAACATGGTAGTGATCAAGCAACCATTGTAGAAACTCTAAACACCCAGGACAGAGAACAAGCCAATGCTTCCCATTGTGCAAGCTCATATGTTTATTTGACTTTGAAAAACAATGCTCGAGCAATAACCCTTTCAAATCTATTATCACTGCTAGTCTTATTTTTGTTATCACCTCTTTTGACATTATTTCTGAGGGTGACATTATGTCTTCTCCTTTACCTTCTAAGATTTCTTCCTACAGCTTGGCTTCATACAATGACATTGCATCTTCTCCTTTACCTTCTAAGCTTGCATTCACATTTGTCAATGGAACATTAACTGCAGACATTGCATCCTCAACATTTTCAAGCAACCATGTTGAGCTTGGAACTTGCATGCTAATGTTCAAATTAGGCACATAATGAATCATTGGATCAGGTGTCACATGTACAGGCAATGCTTCTAGCGATGTGAAATTGAGATGGCCAATATCTGTTGATAAACAAGGAAATGAAATTCATAAGTAGAAACAAACTGAAGATTGAGATGGAAAACCAAATTGTCAAACTTTAGGTTGTGTGCTCTCAATGCAATTTGTTTGTGTGAAAGCATTCATGTTTTTCTTTTTCAAAACAAAATTGGAATACTAAAAAAAAGAAAGCATTCATGTTCATATGCTTAGTATACCCCCTAAAGTTGTTGAATCTATACCCTTTCAAGTTATTTTAATCCCCAAAACTACATATCCTTACAATGCCAAAAACCTTTGCGTAATAGATAGAGTGGAGTCCAACATTATCTAGCATTGCCGGAGTGTTCCCACTAAGAAAATATTTGGCCAAGTGGCCAAAACATATTTGAGCATTCATATGAAGTGAATAAGGATAGAAACAACAATTTACACTAATTCATTCATCACGATCAAGACTCAACACACTTTTTAACATAATGGAACATCTCCACTATCTAGTCTATTTACATCTCCTTTATATGCACGTTCTTAAAAAGAGATTAACATTGATTAAACAATGCAAAGTTGGCGACAGGAATAGAATGCATGATCTCTTCATTGGAAATTTTTTTCTTAACCACTAGGGTTTGAAACATTACTTGTAATTATAAGGGGAAAACATTTATTTTAGGGTATGGAACCTTACTTATAACTATAAGGGGAAACATTGATTTTAGGGTATGAAACATTAGTTGTAACTATAAGGAGAAACATTCGATTTTAGGGGCAGATTGATAGGTTGTTTGGGGGGGGTGGAGGGAGTGAGGGGCATTGGCCACTAGTTGCGTTGTTCCTCACCTGCTGCACCTGACCTTATCCACTTGCACTTGCCTTGCTTGCCCCATCCTCCTCTACTCATCTCTGCCTCCTCTTGTGCCTCAGCCTCGCCTGGCCTGATCTCTGGTTGCACTAGCATCCTCCACCCACCATGGCCTTGCCCACCCTAGCCTTGTCTACCTGCCCCATCCTCCTCTCACCTTTCGACATCACCTGCCTCGACCTTTGCCTTAGTCTCTTCTAGAAATAAATAAAGAAATGTTAATTATATGTTTAAAAATTTAAAGGTAATTTTTTTAAATAAATGTATTTATGTTTACTTTTACTCTCTTAAAAATTTAGTCAAAGCTTCATTGTACTTCTAGTGCATATGCTTGGATCTAATGGGTATGATAATTTTCATAATCTTATAACTCACTTAGTTTAAGACCTCTATAAACTACCATACCCATCAATATAATTTGCGTGGTTTGAAATGCATATTTCCTTGTTTCTTATCATGCATCATGCATGAGTGTTGCAAAATATGCATCGGTGTGCTTCTAGCCTATGTGCTTTTGTCCCTGATCTTTGCCAAATACCTAAAATTACTTAGTTTAAAGCCTATGTAAAGTATCATATCCATTGAATATCAACTGCTTAGTTTGGAATGCCTTTTTACATATTTTTTACTAAACCCTAAACCCTAGTCCCTAGGCCCTAAAACCTAGACCTTAGACCTAAGATCCTAAACCTAGACCCTAAACACCCTAGATTCTAGAATCTAAACTCTTAACCTATTGCATATAGCCTATTGTGCAAATCAATAAAATTTGATGATTTGTGCACCCCCAACCTATTGCATGTGCAGTCTGTTGTGTGCACCCCCACATATTGCATGTGCAACCGGCTATGTGTAACCTCAACCTATTGCATGTGCAATAGGTTTGAGGTGCACCCACCCTATTGCACAAATCATCAAATTCTTTTGATTTGTGCAACATGCTATGTGCACCCCCGACCAGTTTTGCAACAAGTTGGGGGTGCGCACAAATTGTTGAAAAAATATAGTATATTTGATGATTTGTGCAATAGGTTGGGTGTACCGCCAACCTATTACACACACAAAAGGTTTTGTACATACCCAATTTGTTGCATGTGCAGCAAGTCGAGGGTGAAGCTTACAACCTGTTGCACAAATCAAGAAAATTTGATGATTTGTGCAACACATTGGATGTCCCCCCAACCTTTTGCAACAGGTTGGGGTTGAACCCAATCTATTGCACAAATTAACAAATATCTTGATTTGTGCAATAGGTTGTATGCTGCACCCCCAACCTATTGAACAAATAAAAAAATATTCTTGATTTGAGCAACATATTGTCTCAGGGGGGTCACTATGTATAAACCCTCTATACCACGTGCGTGCAAGGCATATTTCTAAAATCCCTTATCTGTAAATTTTTCATTAATAAAATGTACCCCTTTTCTATACAAATCTGTAAATTTTTTCCAAAACTATTTAAAATAGTCCCTTATGTATATTTATTTCTATAAATTTTAGAAATAAAAAATATCCTTCTGTTGAACTCACGTGATAGCGTTACATATGATCAATGACCCCCCCGAGCATATTGTCTGCCCCCCCAACCTATTGCACATGCAATAGGTTGGGGATGCACACAACTTTTTGCCTCGGGGGGTGCACTACTAAGAAATCCTAGGTATCACGTGTGTTCAAGGGGTATTTTAAAAACCCCTTGGCTAAGAATTTTCCCTAATAAAACTTCCCTTTTTCACTTATGAACTAGCGGATTGTTTCAAAAATAGAATTCAAAAACCCCTCCTATTATTGTAATCCTATCAAATTTTTTCCAAAAGTGGGATTAAAATACCCCTCCTTTTGAATGCACGTGGTACACTAAAAGTTTTGGAGGTGAACCCCCTGAGCTTGTTGCATGTGCAATAGGTTGGGGTGCACCCAGCCTATTGCATGTGCAATAGATTGGGGATGCACACAACCTATTGCACAAATTAAGATATTTCACAAATTATCAGCTTTTGTGCTAGACAAAGCAACTATGGGTTTTTTTTTGCTACTCCAACTAATCACATCAATTCCAAGAGAGAATTCATACCCACTGGTGGATCTTCTATCATCAATTCTTCTAGCCTAATCAACCTCTATGTATTGCAACAATATTTCTCCTTCCTTGGCATAGAACAAGTTGATGGTGGCTTTCACATATCTAAGTATCCTCCTCACTACATCAAGGTGAATCTGGCGGTCTTTTGCATGAACTGACTCACCATACCTAATGCATAGCCCAATCATGGCCTAGTGATGGTGAGATATATTAGGGTTCCAACCATCTTTCTAACAATAGTGTCATCCTACAACTAGCTAGTTAATATCATCAACCATCTTTGCATTTTTCTCAAGAGGAGTTTCAGTTGGTTTGCATGCTATCATACCATATTTTTATAGTATATACAAGGCATTTTTCATTTGGATCATCCAAATACCATGTAGAGTATCTATGCACTCAATGCCTAGGAAATATTGTGACATGAAGTTGGGGGTAATAAACTTCACTCACCTCTTCACTTCCTACTGCTTTGAAACTGAGTGATAGAAATATTCATCACTGGGAAAGGGACATTAAAAAGAAGCTTTTATACGAAGAGACCACACCATACTATCCTCCCTTATATGAGAATGAAGATGGTAACATCCCAAGTGATGTTGTACTCAAGCATAGGGAGAAGGAAAGGATCAGCAGAGGCCATAATCTCAGCAAGTCGGTCTGTGCTAAAGAGAAGAGTGATACGTTGTTAAAAGAAGATCTTGTGACTCAACATGACATGAACTAATATATATCGAGGAGTTTGAAGGGGCTGATTGGGTCAAATGGGTAGGTTCCAGGGAAACATTGCACCTCCTTCAGAGATACCTTTACAATTAGCTCAAAACACTATGCAAACTATCATTAGACATAGAGGCCTATAACTTTCAGTAGAGACATGATATCAAATATTCAAACACATATTGAGATGCGTCCACTACAAGGCATAGGCCCTTTTCTGATGGAAATACTGACCTTTTTTACACTAAAAAGTTTTTTTTTTATGGGCGCAAAGGTTGATATTTACGTCACTATAAGCGTCAAAAAAGAACGGTCACTATATAAGAATCGCTATATAGTGACACTAATAAATGTCGCTATATAGCAACACTAGTAAACGTCGCTATATAGCGACATTGGTAAACATCGCTATATAGCGATGATTAACAGAAGCTTAAAAAAAACATTAGTGGGGCTAACTTAGGGCCACAGCAAGCCTTGTTTTGCCCTACTAATGTTTTTTATTTAGTAATTACAAAAGAATGTTTTTTGTTACAAAATTTTCCTTGTAAAAAGGGTGATACAAAATCGCTCAAATGAACTAAGTGAGAGAAGCATATACATGTCGAAGATATATAACATTGTTTGTTACAAAATTACCCTTTCAAAAAGGGTGATACAAAATCACTCAAACGAGCCGATATACAAAAGCATATACATGGCGAAGTATATGCAAACTACTACTAGTACTACTACTACTACTACTTCTGCTCATCCGAATCATCGTCCTCATCCTCGTCCTTATCCTTGTCACACTGGCATGATCTCTGGCCCTTGTGAGCTATGCCGCCTGATCCCTGGCCCTCGTCGAAGCCATGTAAGCCTAATCCCTCATCATCACTACTCACCTCTGCTGATGGGACATTCAAGCTTTGATTCTAAGAGTGAAACCATATTAATCAGAAATTAGATTGGAACTTAAAGAATAAAACAATTTAAAAGTGAGATTACAAGTAGGAGTAGACTTATACTATGCGAGAAGCCACCTCAACCCAATCGATCGTCGCTCCCAGTGCCTCCTGCTCAATAAACCACGGCTTTGTTCCCATGCAAAATGCGTGTCTCGTCTCTATGTCTATAGGAAGGCAACCCATCGCAGCTTCCTGTGGACCCAATTTACGAGAGTTAGATAAAGTGCATGCAATACGTAGTAAAACAAATAGAACAATACATTAAATGAGAAGAAGTAGACTTACTATGGTTGCCTCGAATGCCAACCATCCACCTGCACCAAAGTGCCAAGTACCTACGGAGTCCAGCCGTCTCCTCGCAGCCCTCCTCTGACCCTTGAACAGTTCAGGATGTATTGCTTCTTGAAAAACTTCCAATCAGCTTTGTATGCCTAGCTGGGTTTAGCCTTCCCCTTTGTGATGGAAGTACGCAAGGTTGACCTACGATGCTTCAAGAAGACCCCATGCACTCTTTCATGTAATCTGAATTGAACTCCCAATTTGGAGGGTTAGGATATTGTCTTTTCAATTCATCGATGACTACTTACTTCTTTCCCTCATCTTGGTACCGCCAGTTAGTATAGCTATGCCGCTCCTCAAGTGGTGGCTCATCAACCGCCTCATGGTGGCCATCACTGCTGAGCTCTTTTTATTTTCTATTATCTCTCCAGCAACCGTGATTTCATAGGACAGGTCCTCGATCGGGTAAGGAGGACTCATGGTAGTGGTAGAGTCAGAGTGCGAGTGGTGTTTGTGCGAGCGCTTATAGAGTGAGGAGTAGTAGTGGGAGTAGGAGAGGGCAAGGGACCTGACTGGTACTGGGTCTCGGGACCAAGTGGAGACCTATAGGGATGTGAGTGTGTTGACTCGTCTACATCTCCCGAGTCAGCACAACATAAGCGACCCCTCCTCTTCCTTCCCTTATGTGCCCAGGTGATGACCCCTCAGTCAAAGGGTCTGGAGGGGATGACTGGACAATAGGTCCAGCCATCGGTGTAGGAGAGGGATTTGCTGAGGCCCTTTGGGATAGTAGAGAGAAGAATCTCGTTGCCTCCGCATCGGTCATTTGTGCAACAAACTCGTCGAGACTCCCGACAAAGCCATGGGCTACTAGCAAAGGAGTTCCCCGAGGGGTCACGTCATCATAGTGCTACATCCGACAGGAGTCTACTAGTTGCAAGGGTAGGCCCCTGAGGTGTCACCTGAGTGGAATCAAAATCCTCTGGAGAATAGAGATCATGATGTATCCTCCTACAAGGGTTTTGGTACTTGTCGGACGTGCGACATGATCCCATGTCTAATTTGGGGGGATTGGACAAACGTAGACACAAACACAAAAACAAAAAACAAAAAACAAGACCAGGTAAGAAGTGGAAAGCATATGAGGGAAAGCATATGCATAAGAGAAGGAGAAGCATAAGAGAACCATAAGAGAAGGAGAGGGGAAAAGAAGAGAAAGAAAAGGGGAAAAGAGATTGAAAGAGGGAAAAAGAACCAAATATGCATAAGAGAAAAAGAGAGAAAACATATGCTTATGCTTATGCATAAGCGCATGAGCATATGCTCATGCATAGGCATAAGCATAGGCATAGGCATAGGCATATGCTTATGAAAAGAAGAGAAAAGAGAGGGAAAAAGAAAAGGAAAGGAGAAGGAGAAAGAGAAGAAGAAGGAGACATATGCTCATGCATAAGCATAAGCATAAGAGAAGAAAAAACATATGCATAAGAGAAAAAGAGAGAAAGCATATGTTTGAAAGAGGGGAAAAGAGATTGAAAGAGGGAAAAAAGATGAGGGGAAAAGAGCATAAGCATAAGAGAAGGAAGAGGGGAAAAGAGATTGAAAGAGGGGAAAAAAGAAGAGGGGAAAAGAGCGTAAACATAAGAGAAGGAAGAGGGGAAAAGAGACTGAAAGAGGGGAAAAAGAAGAGAAGGAAGAGGGGAAAAGAGATCAAAAGAGGGGAAAAAGAAGAGAGGAAAAGAGCATAAGCATAAGAGAAGGAAGAGGGAAAAAGAGCAATAGCATAAGAGAAAAAGAAAGAAAGCATATGCTTATGCTTATGCATGAACATATAAGCATAAGAGAAAAAGAGAGAAAGCATCAGCTTGTGCTTATGTATGAGCATATGAGCATATGCTCATGCATAAGCATAAGCATAGGCAAATACATATGCTTATGAAAAGAGGAGAAAAAGAGAGGAAAAAGGAGAGTGGAAAATAAGAGAAGGAAGAGGGGAAAAGAGATTGAAACAAGGGAAAAAGAAGAGGGGAAAAGAGCATAAGCATAAGAGAAGGAAAAACATATGCATAAGAGAAAAAGAGAGAAAAATTATGCTTATGCTTATGCATGAGCATATGAGGGAAAGAGGGGGGGAAGGAGGGAGGAAAAGAGGAAAAGAAGAGGGAATAAGAGAAGAGAGGGTTCCTACGCCCATCACTACAGCTAGCACTTAAGGCGTTAGCTACAAGCCAATGCAAATAATGGAAATAACAAAAGGAAAAAAGAGGAAGCACTTTCTTACCTGGAAAAGTCCCGAACCATGTTTCGTGGGCTGGCCCTATAAAAAAGAGAAAACATACCATTTTTTTAGATAACTAGTTAGAGGAAGGAGGAGTTTGGAGAAGCAACTTTTCAAAGGGATTGGATGAGTTTGGAGAAGCCTACAAACAAGGAGAAAGCATAAGCCTACAAAAAGGAAAAAGAGAAAGAAGAGAAATACCAAAAAGAGAAGAGGTGAGTCTTCTTTCTTTAACCAAATCTCGTTTTTTGTCCTTAACCTCTGAAAATCAAGCATGAAAACTAGCACATAGCCTTAGCAATACAAAGACAAACATGCTTCAATACTCACAAAATGAAATCTCACAAAAAATGAATCTGCATTGCTTAAAGAGACCCACCTTCTTGAAAAACTTCCTTTCACACAAGCAGAGAGGGAGAAGGGTGGAGAGGGAGCACAAGTTTTGGGAGAGGGGCTAGGTAGGGGTGAGGAGTGAGGAATAGAGAGGAGAAAAGCCAGGTCGTTGAATATAAGGTGGGAGGAGAGATTTTTGCTTTTCCTGCAATAGAGATGTGAAAAATGGCATCGGCACTTTACAATGTGCAAAATGCATAGAGGATAAGCTGCTAGCAGACATCAGGTTTGTAGGATAGAAAATGACAAGCTGTAGATGCCTATCAACCAAGATCTCATGCTAGATCTCACTGGGAGAGTGAACTCTCACCACCACATGCTCCTGTGCTAAGTCCATAGCACCCGAACTGTCATTGTGCAAAGAAAATGTCTCTGTATCACCTATGACCATAAGCACATGCCCTACAATAGACCTCTGCTGGTCTACCCAACCTGCATCACCTGCATGCTGCTCCTGGAAGCATAAGGACCTGATGTCCACAACTGCTTCCCTACTACCAAAATTTGCCATAATCATGCTACTAACTCCCAGTGCAACGGAAGCAAGAACCGAAAGTGTAGCCCCAATGGCAAACATGTGAGAACCAAGTCTCAACACAGTCATGGATGCATCAAGTACTATGGCTGCCATATCAACCATAACTTGCTGCTCAACTGATCTGTGGTCGTTGAACCTGCAGTGTTTCAAGTATGAAGCCAATATAGGTAGTGGAGTACTCAGTAACTTCCCCCTCTCCATACTGAAACAACCAAGTATCTGACAAACATCATCAAGACCATGCAGCTCCCACTGCAAAGCATCCCTGTCCATAAGGAACCATATGGCAAGTAACTGTCTCACTGCGCATCACATCCTGAGCTCTCATAATGGTATCAAACCTATGAAGCCAAGCTCGAGGGGATTGCTTCTGGCCATGGAGGCACTTACAAAGCAAACATATCAATGATTCCTGCCCATGCGCAATATGACCCGAGTCAATACCTGCAGAAACCACATCTGTCCTGGCATAACCAGCCAATGGATCATACCAAGCATCATTAGCCAAGGTATCCTCCTCACCATGCATAGCCTCATCCTCATCAGCAAGAGGCACTCCGCATCTTGGGAGTAAATTGTAACTGTCCATAGAAGATGCATTAACAATCTCCATAGGAGTATAAACCTGTGGAATACTAGAGACATCTGACCATCTCTGACCAAAATCAGGAAGTAATCATGGCTGTCCCAACTTTATAACCTACTCAACGTGAGAAAAACCTCCCACTCCAAGGAATATGGGCTACCCCTGCAAAGAATTCGGAGGTATCAGTGCACTTATACCCTCCTGGAACACCACTCTCTTGCTATCCACAGTCTTGGGCTGTCTAAACATAGCATCCTCTCTGAAATAGACATTATGGTTGCATATCAACTCTCTAGTTGAAGAATCCCATAACCTGTAGTCCCTATTGGACTCAGTGTATCCAAGGAAGATACACCTCCTCGATTGGGAACCATGAGCATAAGCCTCGTAGCCAAACACACGTAAATGCTCATAACATGGTGCCCTACCTATCAAGAAGTCAAATGGCACTCTACCATTCAGAGATCTCCTAGGTGACCTATTAAGCAAGTATGCAGCTGTCTTACATGCCTCAACCCAATAGCATTCGGTAAGACCTGCATATCGTAGCATGCTACCAATCCTATCCAATAGAATCCGATTTATGCCTTCTGCCAAGGCATCATGAGCAGAAAGATGAGGAGTGGTCAACACTCTCTTGATACCAAGTGTATCACATAGATGCTGAAATCTAGAAGAGGTAAACTCTGCATCACCATCAGTCATCAAGCTCAATAGCTTCTTTCCTGACTGATTTTCAGCATTACCCAAGAAGCACTGAAATGTATCATATACATCATGCTTCTGCCGAATCGGATATACCCATATGTACTTTGTAGCAACATCAATAAATGTCACAAAGTAAGAGGCACCACCCAGTGAAACGGTAGGCATAGGCCCATAAATTGCACTATGAACCAACTGCAATGGCTCAACATACCTCTCACTGACTGCCTTCCTCACAAAAAAGGATCCTGACTACTGATCATCATCACAATCATGACATAAAATTTGAGAGACATCCATAACAGGAATGTATCTCAATGTTATAAGGGCTTCCATACCTGCAGTAGACATATGTCCAAGTCCGACATACCATAAACTAACTGATGGGTGCTTACTAATCATAAGCATATTATCTTGGACACCTGATACATGCAATGCATAAGAGAATCCAACCCGTGATCCCCTAGCCATAACCAGATTGCCTCTAGCAATCTTCCATGCATGATCACCCAAAGAGACATGATAACCTACCTCAACCAACTGTACTGATCTTGCTTGTAGCAAGTCCTGGTATATGTCTAACCCTCTATAGAACAAGAATAGAGACACTAGGCATAACAAGATGGATATCCCCATAACCATAGACATCCATAGAATGATCAATGCCCATCAAACCACTCTCCACAATGCATTCCTGATATGCACTGAACCATGACCTATGAGGGGTCATATGACATGAAGCACATGGATCTAACATCCAATCACTGAGAATGGGTACATCAATGGCCAAGAAAGAGGTGTCAGACATAGATAAAAGAATGCCTTCATCACTGCTATTGTCAGTGGAAACCCTGGCATCCATGCCTTGAAGCTCAACATGCTTCTTCTCCTTAATCTTCCTATCATTCTTAACCTTTCTCTTCTTCTTGCGTTTTCTTAGCCATTTCCAGCAATACTTTTTCATGTGGCCATACTTTCCACAATAGAAACATCCAACACAAGTCTGAGAGCTAGACTTGCTCTTGGAATTCCCCCTTGAACATGACTTGTTTCTACCAATTGATCTACCTCTAGAGTACATATCAAGTGACTTTGAGAGTGATGACTAAATGATAGAGCATGCTTGCTCATCCATGTCATCCCAATCACTCTGTTTAATGCTATTAGGCTTGACACCTTTGCATTGAATGGGCTTATGCTGCCTCTTTTGCACTAACACATCATAAATCTGCTCTTTCCAATACTGAAAGTTTGATCCATCCAACCTCTCAATATTAGAGAGGGCACTACCAGCTGTAGATGCCATATCTGTGGCACAATAGCTCACAACCAAAGAGCAGTATAGTGCAATAGGCAACCCAAATGACCAAAAATATAGTGTTGTCCAGACCAATCAGGTATCCAAATAAACTGGCTGATCCAATGCTCAAAAGCACTCAGCCATAAAGAGGCATAAACAAGAATATATGCAGCCCAGTAACCTGCCAATGCCTGGCAATCCAAGTAAGAAATGTACTAAACCAAATGAGCAATGCGTGCTCAACTAATGGCAATAGGAGCCCAGCTCAACTATCCATAAACATCAGTGCGGCATCCACCAATGCAAATCCATAATGCATCGAAATGGCATTTACTGCATCACCAATGCATCACCTCAAGTGTGCAATCCTTTGGCAACAAAATCAAGCATTCACCACTTGCCAAATGTGCCAAAGTGACTTGCCAAAATGCCAATAATGCCCTTGGACTGAAGTGAGATCCCATTCACTTTTTGTAATTTACTGTTGTGCAAGAGAAATCACATCCACTTTGGGCAAGATAACACGCTGTCCTTGTTTTTGAACAGTGATATCTTTTCAGCGAAAGACCGGATGCCAAAGCTATAAACAGCAAAGTTGTAGCTTGTAGAAAGATCTACAACTTATCAGCTGACCTCAAGAGCCAAATCCTTATGGATTCTCAGATATTCTCACCTAAAAAATAGCTTCCTGCACATTGGTCACAAATAGACAGTAGACTGCAGCTTTTTGTGGTTTTGCAAAGGCTGTAACTCCTGCAGCTTATATCGGATCAACTTGCTTCCACAAGCAAAGTTGTAGTATGTTTTGTGAACTACAACTTTCCAGTTCGGCACAAAGTGCAATTCCACACCAGGAAAGAGATATTCAGTCCTGAAAATGACTATTTTGTCATAAAAACAGCAACAGCAGCTTCCTTGAATGTTTACTGCCCTTTACAGCACTCATCTGCTCCGGCAAAAGACAGCCCCAAAAATGGTCAAAATACATCCAGCAGATCACCTGTATGTCAACTGCAACACCAGCAAAATGTCAAGTAAAATGCCCAACCAAATCAGCCCCAAGAATGCTCACATATCAGCAATAAAATAGCCCAAAAGCACTAGCAAAACAGCCCCGAAATGTGCTCCAAACAATGGTAAGTCATTGACAATACATCCTCCTCAATGAACTTACATAAACACCACCATACATGTAGGTGTAAAACTGTCAAAATGTCCATTGAATCACTGTCAAAATGACCTCAAAGCATGTGTCCTTAGTCGACAAAAGTATCTGCAATGGCCTCTAAGAAGAGAACTCCTAACCTGAGTCTTTGTTAGCCTACTGTCACTCAGGGAGACCTACACCTGTCCCCGAGCCAAGCCAAGACCAACTGAAGAAAACTGACCGTGTCTAATGCCCAGCACGGACAAGATGCAGCAAATTATGTCCAACAGGACCCAAATGCATAGGAAAACACAAGCTAACAAAGCTCAACTACAACCGAAAGAAGCTACATAGTGCACAAGCACATATCCCACACAATGTCCACAAGGCGTACTTCTGCAAAATGTCCAGCAAAGAGACCAAAATCAGCCAATGCTCAGCTCCAAGACCTCAAATGCAACACCGGCTATCTCCCAAGTATACAACTGCATCAAACATGCAATCCACAAGCTCCACTGAACTCTCTCCTCAAGCTCTTCTCCTCAAGCTCTTGAGCTCAGATCAACATAGCTATGGCTGCCTCGTCTTCTCCATGTCTGCCATCACAATATTCAACCACTCGCCATTTCGGGCCACTACCTCCATCACCATTTTGAGTAGTGAATGGCACAGAGTGCACTTAGGATAATAAAATTCTAGAACGCGGTCACAGGCTTTCTGCTCACCAGGGCCAACGCAAGCGCTCGTTGCTCTGCCTCACCTTGTTCCTTAGGTGTGAGGACAGGTTTATCCTTCCCATGACCCTGCCATTGAGGGAAGAGCTGCTGTAAGGGCGAAAGCCAAGAGCTGTGGCTAGACGTAGAATTGGGGACGTCACTACTAATGGGATGTTGGGAGGATTGAACATGTAGGTTGGAGGATGGAGATGTTATTGTTTGTGAGGGGAAGGCTAACCTCTATTGTTTTGATCTACCATCGCAGAGGTAGCTCAAGGTTCTTTCAAGAGCTCTCTATCAGATCGTCTGCTTCTTCGCCTTCACTGCAGTTCCAATTCGATCGATGAAGCTCTCACCGGGCTACTCCTCTCTAACCTTGCTGGCCACACTCACCAAGCTCTCACCAAGCTCTCCTTGGCTTTGATACCAGTTATGGGAGAGGAGAGCACACACAAAGGGATAAGGAGACACCAAAAGTGGTGGAGCAAAAGCTACTCCAGCTTATTCCTCTATCAAATATATATGAGTATACATGGGCACTGTACAAGTGGGTGGGCACACTGCCCTTTACCCCAACACCTTTGCCCTCAAAGGAAGTTCTTCATAATCAATTTAGTTTCATGTTTGCAAAGTGTTTCTTGTACATCTAATGACAACTAAAGATGCTTTATAAACTTGAAAGATTATAATGCTCTTAAAATATCCTCGTCTTTCTTGTTTATCATAAATATATTGTAAAGAATATAAATATCTTATAATTAATAACAAATATGTTATCAAGATTCTAAGATAATTTCATGATGGAAGGACTAGCATGAGATACAATTGTTAGAAAACACATCTTTAGAACTTGGCACGCACACTCCAGTGGTGGCTTACCCACAGGACAAGTATGGACCAATTGGATATGGGCTAGTGGACAAAGTAGCAACATGACGAAGAGAAAGAGACAAAGGCCATCCCTAAGAGACTAAGGACAGAGCCAAGTGCCACCCCCACCAGCCGTCCCGCTCAGCCAACCCTTGAGAGCTAGTTGCATGCCAAATACAAAGACCGACAGGTGCAGGAATTCCTATATAGGTAGCACCAAATCAAGCACTTTGATCCGTGCTCTAAGGATAAGGCCTCCACTCAGGATCCCATTGACATCCCCAAATTCCATGGGGACCATACTATTCAAAGGAAGACCAACTCCAATATTCGATGTATTCTTTGTTCTTTTGGCCATGTTTTTGGATCTCCAATGGATGTCTTGGTAGTGCATCTACCTTTTCATATGGTCACCATGGAAAATACTATAATATATTAGTATTGCATATTTGTGCCTAGTGTGATGGTCTAATGCCAAGACCAAATGCATACATTGACACTAGGATAAGCAAATGATAGGTGGATATTTTGTTTCGAAATCAAATTGACCACCCTTCCAGCATAGCTTCCTGGCAAGATATGTTGGAGGGGGTCTTACATGGAGGCCATTCCCATGTAGTAGAGTGGATTTGAGGCTTGCCAAAGTTTTGGGTTTTGGTTTGAGTTTCACTAAGTTTTATGAATGTTTTCATGGTTTCTTCTCAATAGATTTTCATGTTTTCATGGTTTTCATGGTTTCATGAGAAGATACTATCCTATTTATTAGTAGAAATTGAGTATGTAAACATGAAAAGGACATGAGATCTGCATTACCAAGTAAACATGTATGTAAACATTGGGCATCCTTGGAGATCTGCATTACCAAAGTAATCATGTCCAGCTGGTGCAATCTGTGGTGTAAAAGTAGATTCACAAAATATTTTTGGCAATTAGGTGCATTCCTAGTAGTAGTAAAGTCAAATGCATGGACACAAGTAGTGGCATTAAAAAATGTAGGAAGGCTAACACCTTGGGTCAGGCAACGGAGAATACTGTCGCCCCAATATTCTTTGTAAAGTGGGCTTATATTAGGGGTGAGACAATGCAATTCATGTGGTTTTGTCCTGATGATGTGAATGGTACATGGCCCTATAAATAAGAACATTGTGAATCCACCCACAATGCCATTATAACAAGGGTTAGTTGACAATGGAGCCAACATGAGCCAATGGGAAGCGGATGCATTGAACAAAGGAGGCTCAAAGGAGGGTGCATGTCATAGGCCCACGATGTGTATGCAAATAATGTGGTGTTAGATAGTTCTCCCAACATCCCATATTTGAACATCATGTCCAATCCATACTGCCTCTATAAGAGCCATATCCCACTTGTGGATCTAATCACCTCAATGCCTAAGAAGTAACGCAGCTCTCCCAAATCCTTCATCTCAAACTTCTGCTTCAATAGCATTTTCACATGAAGGATATCTTCATCACTATCACCTGTGATGATCAAATCATCAACATAAATGACAAGCAGCATAATACCTTTCTCTATTTTTCTCACATAAAGTGAGAAATCGGCCGTGCAAATATGAAAAGCAATAGTGACAAGATACTAGCCTATCTTGTCAGACCAATCTTGTCAGACCATGCTCTGGGTGCTTGCTTCAAGCCATACAAGGCTTTCTTCAACCTGCAAACAAACTCAGGATGAACAACATGCACATAACCTAGTGGCTACTCCATATAGACCTCTTCTTGCAAATCACCATGCAAGAACGCATTCTTTACATCCATCTGATGTAAAGACCATCCCTTTGATGCAGCCATAGGAATGACTGCTCTTACAGTTGCCATCCTTGCAACCGGACTGAATGTTTCTTCATAATCAATGCCATATATCTGTGCATACCCCTTGACAACTAATCTTGCCTTGTATCTGCTCACAGAACCATCTGCATTGTGCTTCACCTTATAAACCCACTTGGAACCAATTGCATTCTTGTTTTTAGGCAAAGGCACCAATTGCCATGTAGCATTTTCTTCCAAGGCATCCATTTCTTCATCCATGGCTTTCTCCCATTTTTCTTTTCCCATGGCTTGCTCAAAAGAAGTGGGTTCTGGTTCTTGTATCACTTTGACCGTATAGGCATAGTGAATGGCTGTAAATCCATCATATTTCAGCCTATCCACAGGATACTTGACTCTGGTAGACCTGCACAAAATAGGCTCACTACCAAGTGCTCTCAAAACATCCCTTGTCTTCCTTACTCTAGGTGTAACAATAGAAGGAATACCCAACTCATCATCAAGGCTCTGTTTTGAGCCATTGGATTCACCATCCACATAAGAATGACCTACATTCACATCAACCATGGGCTGATCTACTTTCTCTTTTCCTTTTCGTGATACTTGCATCCCACTATCTGCATTGCTTTGAGGAGATTCTCCTAATCTCAATCTACCTATCCATGGTGAAGTATGTGAACCACTGCTAGAGGACACTACACGTCCACTAATATTTTGTGATTGCTGCTGTGAATTCTGTGCAGCATTACCATTTTGTGCATCTACATCATCAATCACATTTATTGGTTTATACCAGCTACTCATCTCATCAAAAACAACATCTCTACTCACTATAAACTTACGAGTAGAAGGATTATAGCATCTATACCCTTTCTGTTGTAGAGAATAACCAATAAAGATGCACTTCTTAGCTTTTGGATCCAACTTGGATCTCAACTCATCTGGCACATGAACATAGGCAATGCAACCAAAAACTTTCAAATGAGAAATATCTGGTTTCCTACCAGTATACCTCTCCTCTAGCGTCATGCCATGTATTGCTACAGTGGAAGTCATGTTCATTATGTAGACTGCTATAGCAACTGCTTTAGCCCAATAAAAATCTGGCTGGTCTTTTTCATTGAGCATGGCACGAGATACCTCTCGAATGCGACTAAAGATGCTTTATAAACTTGAAAGATTATAATGCTCTTAAAATATCCTAGTCTTTCTTGTTTATCATAAATATATTGTAAAGAATATAAATATCTTATAATTAATAACATATATGTTATCAAGATTCTAAGCTAATTTCATGATGGAAGGACTAGCATGAGATACAATTGTTAGAAAACACATCTTTAGAACTTGGCATGTACACTCCAATGGTGGCTTACCCACAGGACAAGCACGGACACCACCAATCCATCATGCCCAACATCCTCACATGGTTGGTGGTGCCACACATTAGCACAACTGGGCAAACTACTTCTGTAACCAGATGTGGGAGTACCTCAAGATGCACGACAAACTCCTCGAAAATCCCATGCTCTATATGCCCATGCTCTACCACATGCTGCAACAGCAATCCCATGCTCTATATGCCAGTGCTCTACCACATGGTGTAGCAACAACTTCCAATTGGATATGGGCTAGTGGACAAAGTAGCAATAGGACGAAGAGAAAGAGACAAAGGCCATCCCTAAGAGACTAAGGACAGCAGAGCCGAGTGCCACCCCCACTAGCCGTCCCGCTCAGCCAACCCTTGAGAGCTAGTTGCGTGCCAAATACAAAGACTGACAGGTGCAGGAATTCCTATATAGGTAGCACCAAATCAAGCACTCTGATCCGTGCTCTAAGGATAAGACGTCCACTCAGGATCCCATTGACATCCCCAAATTCCATGGGGACCATACTATTCAAAGGAAGTCCAACTCCAATATTCGATGTATTCTTTGTTCTTTTCGCCATGTTTTTGGATCTCCAATGGATGTCTTGGCAGTGCATCTACCTTTTCATATGGTCACCATGGAAAATACTATAATATATTAGTGTTGCATATTTGTGCCTAGTGTGATGGTCTAGTGCCAAGACCAAATGCATGCATTGACACTAGGATAAGCAAATGATAGGTGGATATTTTGTTTCGAAATCAAATTGACCACCCTTCCAGCATAGCTTCCTGGCAAGATATGTTGGAGGGGGTCTTACATGGAGGCCATTCCCATGTAGTAGATTGGATTTGAGGCCTGCCAAAGTTTTGGGTTTTGGTTTGAGTTTCACTAAGTTTTATGAATGTTTTCATGGTTTCTTCTCAACCTTCATGAATATGTCAGCAGCTACCTGATCCTCTGTGCTGACATAAACTAGATCAATAAAACCTACTAGAACCTTCTTCTACACATAGTGGTAATACACCTCAATGTGCTTTGTTCTAGCATGATAGACTGGGTTATTTGCCAAGAGTATACTACTCATGTTGTCACAATAAATGACAACTGGCCCACCATCTGTAAACTGATGCATATCATAAAGCAGCTTATGCAACCAAGCTGCCTCACATGCAGCCATTGTTGCACCCTTGTATTCAGCCTCTGTGCTCGACAAGGCAACTATAGGCTGTTTCTTGCTGCGTCAAGTGACTGCAGCACTCCCAAAAGAAAACACATATCCACTGGTAGATCGTCTATCAGAAATACTATCAGCCCAATTAGCATCAGTGTATCCATGCAACTATATTTGAACCCTATTCTCATAAAACAGTCCATACTACAATGTGGACTTTACATACCTCAAAATATGTCTAGCTGCATCCAAATGCGGTTTCCTTGGAGCCTGCATAAACTGACTTACCAAGCCAACAGCATAGCTCAAATCTGGCCTGGTAATAATCATATAAATAAAACTTCCTACTATGCGTCTGTACATAGTAGGGTTTTCCAGAAGCTCCCTGCATCTGAACTCAGCTTCACCTTCTGCTCCAAAGGAACTAAAATAGGCTTACAGCCTATCATCCCATATTTGAACATCATGTATAATCCATACTACCTCTACAAGAGCCATATCCCACTTGTGGATCTAATCACCTCAATGCCCAAGAAGTAACGCAGCTCTCCCAAATCCTTCATCTCAAACTTCTGCTTCAATAGCATTTTCACATGAAGGATATCTTCATCACTATCACCTGTGATGATCAAATCATCAACATAAATGACAAGCAGCATAATACCTTTCTCTATTTTTCTCACATAAAGTGAGAAATCTGCCGTGGAAATCTAAAAACCAATAGTGACAAGATATTGTCCTATCTTGTCAGACCATGCTTTGGGTGCTTGCTTCAAGCCATACAAGGATTTCTTCAACCTACAAATAAACTTAGGATGAACAGCATGCACATAACCTAGTGGCTGCTCTATATAGACCTCTTCTTGCAAATCACCATGCAAGAAGGCATTCTTTACATCCATCTAATGTAAAGACCATCCCTTTGATGCAGCCATAGCAATGACTGCTCTTATAGTTGCCATCCTTGCAACCGGACTGAATGTTTCTTCATAATCAATGCCATATGTTTGTGCATACCCCTTGACAACTAATCTTGCCTTGTATCTGCTCACAGAACAATCTGCATTGTGCTTCACCTTATAAACCCATTTGCAACCAATTGCATTCTTCTTTTTAGGCAAAGGCACCAATTCCCATGTAGCATTTTCTTCCAAGGCATCCATTTCTTCATCCATGGCTTTCTCCCATTTTTCCTTTCCCATGGCTTGCTCAAAAGAAGTGGGTTCTGGTTCTTGTATCACTTTGACCATATAGGCATAGTGAATGGCTATAAATCCATCATATTTCAGCCTATCCACAGGATACTTGACTTTGGTAGACCTGCACAAAATAGGCTCACTACCAGGTGCTCTCAAAACATCCCTTGTCTTCCTTACTCCAGGTGTAACAATAGAAGGAATACCCAACCCATCATCAAGGCTCTGTTCTGAGCTATTGGATTCACCATCCACATAAGAATGACCTGCATTCACATCAACCATGGGCTGATCTACTTTCTCTTTTCCTTTTCGTGATACTTGCATCCCACTATCTGCATCGCTTTGAGGAGATTCTCCTAATCTCAATCTGCCTATCCATGGCAAAGTATGTGAACCACTGCTAGAGGACACTACACGTCCACTAATATTTTGTGATTGCTGCTGTGAATTTTGTGCAGCATTACCATTTTGTGCATCTACATCATCAATCACATTTACTAGTTTATACCAGCTGCTCATCTCATAAAAAATAACATCTCTGCTCACTGTAAACTTATGAGTAGAAGGATTACAGCATCTATACCCTTTCTACTGTAGAGAATAACCAATAAAGATGCACTTCTCAGCTTTTGGATCCAACTTGGATCTCAACTCATCTGGCACATGAACATAGGAAATGCAACCAAAAACTTTCAAATGAGAAATATCTGGTTTCCTACCAGTATACCTCTCCTTTGGCATCATGCCATGTATTGCTATAGTGGAAGTCCTGTTCATTATGTAGATTGCTATAGCAATTGCTTCAGCCCAATAAAAATCTAGTTGGTCTTTTTCATTGAGCATGGCACGAGATACCTCTCGAATATGCCTATTTTTCCTTTCTGCAAGTCCATTTTGCTGTGGGGTATGACTGCATGAATATTGCTGCTTCATGCCATGCTCCTGCAGGAACCTTGCAAACTCATTTGAGAGGTACTCTCCCCCTCCATTTGACCTTATGCATTTTATTTGCAAGCCTATTTCTTTTTCAACCATAGCTTTAAAAGCTTTGAAATGCCCAAGCACTTCACTTTTCTTTTTTATAAAATACACCCAAAATTTTTTGCTGTAGTCATCAATAAAAGTGACAAAATAATGACAGCCTCTAATAGATGCAGCTTTAGTAGTCCACACATCAGAGTGGATTAATTCCAATGGCCTCTTACTCTCTTGAACATGTATAGGAAATGGTTTCCTTGCCTGTTTTCCAAATTGATAGGCTTCACATACCTTGTGCATTTCTGCAACCTTGAACTTAGGCAATCCTGCAACAATATTTTGGGCCTACATTAATTTAAGTCACTGTACATTAACATGACCAATGTGCTTATGCTAGATATCAATATCTGTAACTACATCGGTCCCATGTGCAAACATTGCTGCACTCAATTCAGGCATGTCCACATCCAACGTAAACATCTTGCCCTTCTTCTTCCCTTTTGCTATCAAGCAATCTTTATTTTTCATATCCTCAACAAAGCATCCATGAGGATTAAATCTGACCTGCAAGCCCTGCTCAACCATTTGACCAACAGAAACCAGGTTCTTGGTGATGTTCGGGACATGAAATACATCAGACAGGTATTTCTTTTTCCCATCATGCATAGACAAAGGAATTTTACCAATCTGCACAATAGGATGTGCAGTATCATCACAGTCTTCACAAATCTTGTTTTTCCATTTTCCTTGCATCTTGCATCCATTCTGCATGACCTGTCATGTGGTTTGATGCACCTAAGTCAACATACCACACATCATTGCTTTCTTTTGCACTTATCACAGAATTGGTCATGTGCTGCACCATAAACAAATGCTCATTTCTGTCATCACCCTGTCTACTAGAGGATGCATAATTGCCTTGCTGCAATTTTCCATTCATAATGTCATTCTGCTTTTTATAGCAATCTTTAGCCATATGACCCATTTTACCAGAGTAGTAGCATTCAACATTGCTATTTGCATTTTGGCCTCTCTGCCATCCACCACGACCCCTTTGGCTCCCCCTGCCTCTAAGGTTACCACGTCCTCCTCCATAGGACTGGTTTTCTTGAATTTGCTGCATATTCTAATTTCTGCCATGGCCTCTAGATCGGCCTGCTCCACCTCTGCCTCTACCTCTTCTAGCATTTGAGTAGAAGACAGTTTCTTTTGAAGTTCCCCTTGAAGAAGATGCACCACCATTTCTCTGCTCTTCAGAAATTAGAAGAGCAATCAACTCCTCAAAATCAGGAAATTTTTCACGGACGGCAATGGATGTCTAGAACTATGCATAATCCTTTCCTAGACCATTCAAGGTCACAAAAACTAAATCATCATCTTCCACTGCAACCCAATGGAAGCAAGTGCATCTGCAATCTTCTTCACTTTCATATGGTAGTCATTGATGCTCATATTTTCTCTCTGCACATTATGCAACTCCTGCTTGAGCTGCATTTTCCTGGCTTGTGTATTTGTGCTGTACATTTTTGTCAAAGTATCCCATGCCTCCTTCGGCATGCTTGCATCATGAATATGCACAATCATAGAATCTAAAATACTGATAGACAGCTAGTACATAACTTTTCTGGTTCTCTCATGCCATCCTTTAAATGCATGCAATTCCTGTTGATTGGGAACATTAGGAATAACTGGTTCTTGTTCAGCTCCAGTAATGAACTCCCAATAGCCTTTTCCCTTAAGGAAATTCGTCATTCTAAACTTCCATGCTTGGAAGTTGTTCTTGTCAAGCTTTTCAGTGACTATCTATGAAAGAGAATCAGACGTTATTACAGAACATTGCAAAAATATTCTGTCACTGCAAAAACACAACTTCTATCTAACAAAAGTGGTATTTGACCACACAGTCACTTCCTAGTGATGATTTTGCATCAACAGGCAATAAGAATAATTCTGTCACTCCCAATATCTCTGTGCATAGGCATACGATGCAATTTCTATGGCAACTTTTCACCTACTTGTAGAACAATGGTCGCACAGCCAAAACATGGCACTTTTTTGAGTGCCTACGGAAAACTTCCACCACCAAAATGGGCCCCGAAACGGCCTCGAATCAAAAAAGTACTACCCTCTTGCCACACTGCGAAGGGCGTCTCAATCTAAGACAGTGCACTCTTGCACTTTCCGGTTGTGCTACCTGCAGATATTTACTCGCAAACTCAAAAAAGGAAAGCAACACTGATCCTCTTACCAAGACACTGCAAACTTGGTTTCCTTCCTTGAGCTCCTTACCACAAACCGAGCTCTGATACCATGTGAAGAGAGTGGGAGAGAGGTAAGGAGTCTCATTTGCAACTTTCTCACATACACAGTGGGGAAATACACACAAAGGTGGAGGCTGAAAACCATTTTTCTCTTCTTTGTTGTGAAAACCAAAAGAAGTCTCTCTCCTTAGTAGAAAAGGAATAGATGAACCCTATATGTGGGTCTCAAAGCAAACTCAGCTAACCTAGGTGGCATACTAACTGAGCCACTAACTAGAGTACATAAAGATAGCTGTCATCTAGCTATTATTCATGGGCAGTGTACCAACCGCATCTGCAGCTAACAAGTCAGTGACATAAATGCACAATGGTCACCCTGGCATATCATGAGTTGAGCTCGATATCTCAACACACACACCATCCCGCAAACACTCCAAATTCACTTTGATGCACTTTGTGCACAAAACCTCATCTTGCACATAGACCTCACTGCCCCCCTTTCTCCCAACACACTCCAAACCGTCCTCCACCGCAATCCCGACTATTGCTACCCCATCCTCACCATGTCATATTTCTTTTCTCAATATTCAATCTGACATCCTCGCCCTCCTCTGTCCCTCTGACCTTTAGACCCTCACTGCCCACCCCATCCTACTCAACTTCTAAGAGTGGTGCCGGATCATCACAGAGTTTACTAATTATCCAAAGGATGATGAAATTATGCAACTAGCCAAGCCCAATGAACTCAGCTCATGGTGGGCCTACAATCTCGATGGCCTCCAAGCTGATATCAACTAGATGCAGACCTATAGCCGGGGCCTTAGGTTTCCAAATGCAAGAGCATCTAGTTGTGTACTATTCCACCACCTACCATCCCCTCGGCATAATCATTTTGTATAATCGGGTGCTACAATCTCTTCAGGACTCTCTCGAGTCCTTGGTTAGCAATTATGAAACTATTCATGTCACATACTTTGAAGAGGTCTCTGAGGAGTAATGGTAGGAATCCATAGAAGTCTTCAACTCCACCCCCCCATCTCCACCAAAATCCCATAGCAGCCTCCTATTGATCTCGCCCAACCCCCCAACAACCCACCAGTCTTGTCCCTCCCCCACTGCCTTGCACAAACTTTCCCGAGTACTCCTCCAATATCTCCAAAACAAGCTCTGTATAGTACGAGACCTCCCAGTCCACCTCCTCCAATGGTCTTATTGACCTTCCGGAGGAGGCACTCAACATGCTCCTCAAGCTAAAAAAATTTGAACCTACACCCATCGATCCATCACCTGCAGGGACCACTAAAGAGGACCCTATGCCTATGGATGACAACGATGTCCCTCTAGCACCCCCCTCCTCCTTGCACAAAGATGTCCAATGGCAACCCGATCTATAGTCCTTCCAAGATCTACTCGACAACACCCTAATGCATTACTAGAAGATGCATCTCGAAGGCTCTCACCTCCAACTCTACAAAATTATGGAAGTACCCCCTCACCCAATTTAGTACCTAGTCCTTCAATGCTTGGAAGCAAACCCATGCAATGCGTACATGTGGCCGATAACACCTCTCTCTTGATGTGCTCATTCCCATCGTTGACTCTGACACCAACCTTCAACCTCTGCACATTCCTTTTTTAAAGGAGCAATTTTGTCACTATTATCACAGTGCACACGTCAACTAGTGGATCCACCCCCTTTACATGCCCATGGAGTGTCGCTAGACCTGGGCACACTTCTGTGAGCTCCAACAAAAGGATCCCAATATTATTTACAACTTACTACAGTTTTCCCAAGGAAATGACTCAAGAGGTATTTTTATTTTGCCTCTAGTCATTCAACAACACCTACGGCTCTATTCCCGTCATTGCAATGGTCCACTTCAACTGCTTCATGCACTTTCTCCTCTATGATCTCCCTACTACCCACAGTTGACAAGCTCCATAATCTCAACAACCAAATTTTCTTCAATGCCGACATCATCCCCTCTTAGTTGTAGGACCTCTGCACCTTCGAGTCCGCAACCTCCATGGCCATCACATTCACACCTTCAAGGACATACATGCCACCCAATTCGGAAGTTTCTCTTGTACTTCACCCGGATCACCCCCTACCAGTTGGCTACATAGTCCTCCAGACAGTCCTCTCCATCCACCTCCTCCAGCATGGCTAGAGGGTGGCTCATCGACAAGAAGGGAGGCATGTTAATAGCCACAACCATGGAGCACAGTGACAGATCTAGTCATATGGGTTTTGATCCAAAAATGGATAACATAGACCTCGCCATCTAGGTTTTGAGCCTCAAATGGCTTAGGACAAAGGCAGGCACCGTGACCATCCAAATTCACAAGGATAACACAAGAGCTATTTGGATCCCGTATAAAGATAATATAAGAGCCATTTGAAGATGAGAGGAAGTTGAGAGAATGCCTTGGCGCCATATGGACCCAAGTGGTTGTAACAAAAGAGAGACAAGAGAGAGTGGTATAAGGAAAAGGGTTGGCCCTCCCTTCAAATGTGGCAAAGAAACCAAGTCCCAAGTCTTATTCTTCATAAGTGAACTCATCTAGCATACTCCCACTTGCGTTGATCCTCACGCATCATAGCCTCTCTATAGCAAGAAGGCTCCCCGCAATCAGTAAGCATCACATAGTCTACCCCTGGAACAAACCTATCAGGTGGTCTAGACACTCTAGATGATCTTCTCAAGGGCATTTCAGCTTGCTGTCCCACTTGCATATCAGCCACATTTGGCTCATCATTTCCACCAATAGATGATCCATCATCTACCCTTGATTGTATACCTGTGGGAGTACTTGGTTGTACCATTTCTTGCACATTTGGTGCATGGACAGCTTGCTGTCTATCAACATATGCAGGTGGATTCACATCCTGGAAAGTGATTCTCCTCATTTCCACATCCCTCATGGGTGCCTTATGCATCTTCTTCTCATTGAAGACCACATCATGGCTGTGTATGATCTTCTTTGGTTCTGGATCCCAGAGACGATAGCCCATCTCTCCACTTTCACCATAACCCAGAAAAATGCATTTATAAGACTTAGGATCTAGCTTCTTTCGAAGCTCTTTTGGCACATGTGCATATGCCTCACACCCAAATATACGCAAATGAGAGTAAGAGGGCTCCTTGCCACTCCATGCCTCTTCAGGAATACCACCATCCAAACTCTTACTAGGTGATCTATTGATCACATGCACTGCAGTCTTCATTGCCTCAGCCCAAAAACCACTAGAAAGACTTGCATTGGAAAGCATGCATTGCAACCTTTCTTGAATGGTACGGTTCATCTTTTCTGCAACTGGATTTTGCTCTGGAGTACGAGGGGATGTGAGCTCCCTCTTAATCCCACGTGTATCACAGAAATGCTGAAAGTCATGAGAGAGATACTCTCCACCATTGTCAGTCCGTAGGCATTTAAGCATTCTACCTGACTGATTCTCAACCAAGGCCAGCCATTTCTGAAATACCTGGAATACATCACTCTTCCGAGCTATAGCATAAGCCCACACTTTCCTAGTTGCATCATCAATGAATGTCACATAGTATTCAGCCCCGCCTAATGACCGTGTAGGCATGGGACCACATACGTCTGAATGCACCAAATCAAGCATTTTAAACTCTTTCTTTCCCCTTCTTTTATGGGCTGATTTAGTTTGCTTCCCATAGAGACAATGCTCACAAAATTCAAAATCAGAGAAACTCAAATGCGGTACATAACCCAAACGGCATAAGAGTTTCATTCCATTCTGGCTCATGTGCCCCAACCTGCAATGCCACAAAGAAGTGCTTGGCTGCTCGGTTATTACAACAACATGATCAAATACCCCTGATACATGTAAGGGATACAAAGTCCCACACTTGGCACCCCTAGCCAAAAGCATAGAGCCCTTTTGAATTTTCCAACTTTGAAAGCCAAAAGTGGTGTGAAAACTAGCATCATCTAGTTGACCCACTGAAATAAGACTCTTGGTCAGCTTAGGCACATGTCTCACATGTTTCAAAACAAATGCAGACCCATTTGCAAAAGAAAACTTTATGTCACCTGCTCCCACTATGTCACATGCATAGTCATTTCCAAGATGCACACAACCTGTCTTTCCACTATCATAAGTGGAGAACCATTCCCTATGGGGAGTAACATGGAATGAAGCACCAGAATCCAAAATCCAATCCTGGGAATATGCATCATCTGAAGTGGTAAGCAACTCTGTAGATAAACTAGACATGAAGAGAACGTCATTGTCACTATCATGTGTGACTGCATTGATCTCCTCGATCTTCACTTTTCCTTTGTCCTCCCTTGGACTCTCTTCCTTTTGATTTGCACCCCAATTTGCATTCTTTTTCTTATCCTTTTGCTCTCTTTTCATCTTGTAGCAATCCTTTTTCATATGGCCCTTCTTGCCACAATGGTAACACTCAATGTTCCGTGCCCTGGATTTGCTACGAGACTTCCCTCTTTCTTGGGACTTCCCCCTGAACTGTGATCTGCCCCTTTGCACATTTAAGGCTGCATCCTGCTTGTTGCCATCCATAGACTTCCGTCTAATCTCCTCGGCCAACAAGCTACCCACAACATCATCAAATTTCAGTACTCCACCAGGTGCAGAGTTACTGACAGCTGTACGGAAGGTATCCCATGAGGATGGCAATGAACATAAGAGAAATATTGCCTTAGTCTCCGCATCAAAATTCATTTTTTGAGCCTGAAGCTGGCTGAAAATAATATTGAATTCATTCAAATGAGAAGCAATGGTTTTAGGACCTCCTGAGTCCACCGGAACTGACAGATCTGCAAATGGTTGCTCCAAACTTGAGTTCCAACACCCGGGCAAAAAACGCAGGAACTGACACAATGAGTCAGAAATCCAATGAAATGATCCCAGATTCAAGAATGAAGGTGTTTCCAAGCTCCTGAAGTAATGTGGACACCAAAAGCAAGCAATAGTTGCCTCTACAAGTCAATACGGAGTCTCTGTCATCGAACGGAACAGGGAAAAGCTCAAAAAACGACTTTTTCTTTGAAAGCTCTTAACAGGCTCTCAAAACCACTTCGCAAAGCCAAAGTGACTTTTCCAAAGGTTCCTCCAAGGTCTCTGCATACTCGGATGCAAGTAAAGTCACCCACAAAGCTTCCCACAAAGCTTCTCCTTCCTCCCACAGAGCTGCTGAGCTTCAAGCATTCACGCACGCTCAGCTAGATCACCCGGGCTCTGATACCAGTTGAGAGTGCTCTCAACGGAAGCAAGAACGGAAGAAGAAGAGAGAGAGACAGAGAGCCACACAAGTTTGGTGGGTGCAGAACCACCCTAATCTTCTTTTTCATTCATTTATATATGTGTTTGAGTATTGTACATAACTGGGGTTAAGGCACAGTGACCTTTAACCCCACACAAGGAAGGTTAACAATTTCTATTTTTGCACGAGGGTGTTTTTGTAAGTTCACTCTAAATCTATTGGATTTGTATCAAAAGATGGAATTCGATCAACCAAGGCTCATGCAAGCGTAAGGAAATAGAAAATCCACACTCTTGTTCAAATTGATTTTAATTTTGTTTCCAGTTTTTTTTCTCACAAATCACAACATGATAGTGTGCTTTGGCATTACTCTCTCATTTAACTTTGCATGTAGCATGCCTTGTCTCTACAAGGAATGAAGGGATTCTACACCCCCCCTGCGCCCCCCCCACACACACATTCCTCTCATAATTTACCAAAATACATCTCAAAAGTAGAAATTTAAGAGGACTTCATGAGATCTTTTAGAATTGACATAGAGTTTGTAAAATTGGTAGATAACAACTCTAATGTATTAACTGAAATTGCGTTTTACCCATTTAAAAGACATAGAGAGTTTTGATCAAAACAAAAGAGGAATATGTAAAATAACTAAATTTTTTGTTGAAGAGACCTAGAAACTAAAAAAATTAATAGAATTACAAACACGATAGTAATGAATTTTCTTGAGAACCCTCACTTTCTTGTAAGATCATTGTTAGAATTATAAACATGATAGTAATGATCTTGTTGATATTTCTTACCTTTTTTTAAGATCATCATTAGATAGAACTTACTACAAGGAGTGCAAGAATTTCTATCTTTGATGGATGGGGTTTTTGTGAGTTCACTCTAGAGTTATTGGATTTGTACCAAAATATGGAATTTCATCCACCAAGGCTCATGAAAATTGCAGAGAGGCATAAGTAAATAGAATATCCACACTCTTATTGAAGTGGATTTCAGTTTTAGTGTTTTTTTCTCACAAATCACTACTGTTTTCATCATCATTCTTCTCTCATTTAGTTTTGCATGTAGCATCCCTTGTTTCTACAAGAAATGAAGGGACCATGCATCACCCTTACCATCCCCCGCCCCCCACCCCCTATCCCCTTAAGAGAAAATCTAGTTGTGTGCAAAAGCGGCCAAATATATGGCAAATTCATAGGCACATATATTCCAAACATCATGACTAGCCCGCACATGGGCACATATCCTTTGAATTTCCCTTACATATGCATGGCACTCATCCTTTTTCTATCTGCAGTGTTGAGAATGGTTTCTATCAACCTTTTGTTCCTTCTTGTTCCCTTATTTGACAAAATTCGCAATATTTGGCACCACCGTGTAGGCTTTTCTCCTAGGTACAAAGAAGTTAGATTTTGGAATTCAATTTCATGAAAACAAGGAGGCATAGACAAGGACAACAAGCAAAATTTTGGAGCTTTTGGGTGACTCCATAGCCATTTGCGCCAAGCTTAACACAAGCATTGATTAAAGGGATTCTGGTATCTCAACTGCAAAGAACTAATAAATTTTATAATCTAAACTACAAAATAATAGAAGAGGCATAGACAAGGTGAACAATCTTTTATGCCAGTACTTTAGATTTTGCATCCAATTTAACATAATTCTATTGCATTTTGGGATTGAGTTTTTGAATTTTGCAAAATGTGGAATTTGGAATTTGGAATCCAAATTGATAAAAACAGAGATGGAACAGACCAATTGAAGGAGTGGCAATTCATAGATTATTCTTATTGTGGCAAGCTTATACCCCACCAGATGGGGCATAGTCCCAAGCTTGAGGGACTGGCATCACCTAAAACCCCTTCATTCATCTGTTGTGGCTCCAAACCCCCACTCATGTTTGGCCTCACCAAAGCCTTTCATTGCATAATAGTGGAGCATTTAATTCAAGCACTGTGATATCAAAAAGAGAACTCTAGGAGAATCTTCCAAATATTCCCTTCTCTTTATTTAAATTTTCCTCATCCTTTGCAATCAACTTGGGCCTATTTGGGTTTAAGGCACAATCCTACCTCTATGGACTTGCCACTATCCATCAAATGACATTGCCAACTAATATAGGTAACATGCCCCCATTCCTATTGTAGATCTAGGCCCTTGGATCTTGCAAAGGCTGTTGTTGTTGGAGCTTGTTGAATGAATATCATTCCTTGTGTGCACTTCTATGAAATTTGCTTATTCGCAACAGTTCTTAGGTCTTCACTAGATCCTTTGTTCTAGACTTGTTGGTCATATGATGGATATGTATTTGGTGAGGTGTTGAACACCACATTTCATTATAATTAGTACAAGATGGCATGAGTGATTGCATTGGGTGAATAGAGCTGAGCACTTGTGATCTTTCAAAGAAAGAGGTGGAAAAAAAAAATCTAAGGTGTAATCTAGTAGGAAGAAGTTATTAATGTTGGTTGATGTAAGATCCTAGTGGTGTTAGTGTTATTAGAGTAAGTAAAGTGCTCCTGCTTAAGTCCCATATTTGATTTGAATGGGACTTGTATTGGATTCTTATCAGACTATGTCTTTGGCTTGCCATGTTTGTAAGTCCAAAGTTTTACATGACATTTTTTCTTGCTTCTCTACTTTGAATTTCTTTCAAAATCCATTGAGGGATTTTCTAGGAAGTATTTGAGCCCAATCAGATTGTGGCATCATCTAGAGCTTTATTTGTCTGAGTCAGCAAATCAAGAGTATTGTGTATAATACACCAAACAAACCCCTTAAAGGAGGACTATTGCTGAAGAGGTGCATTGCATTTTTGGTTATACAAAAGTCCTTTAAATTATAAATGATATTACATTGAAATGGTTAAGTGGGTACTAGTGTTAAGTATTTAAAAAAAGAAAAAGAAAAAGAAATAAAAAGAGGAGGGAGAGTTGGAGTTAGCTAATGAGGGGTGAAATTAGTAAATGAAAGTGAAAACAAATCATTGAGGATCACAAGAAACTTATCCAATCACATTTTGATGTCATCAGATTCACCTTGCAATCAAACTCATTCTGTGGAGCCATTGGTGTAGGATCACTTGTTGTTGTGTATGTGGAGGAGTGCCTTGGAATACTAGGGATTGATGTGTCATTGACTGGGCCCCACACACTTTTTTGTTGAGGATATGCTTTCCATGGTATCAACATGTTGTGAGGGGCTCCAATATCTTTTGTCATAGTTTCTCATAGAGAAACTTCTTGTGGATCTACTACATTTTTAGGAGTAGGTTCTTGTGGGTTGACTACTATGGAGTTGGATTGAATGGCACACTAAAGGAGCTTAATGCCCCACCCTCCTAGTAACCACCAGTGGTCCAAGGTGCTCAAGTTGTAAGGCCCCCATATGAGGAGAAGCCATGTGTGAGCCAAGGACACTGGATGGATCCTGACTTGCATGTCAAATGAGGTCTATCAATGAGACCGTTGATGGTAGAAAGGTGATTGTGTGGAAGCCCCTTATTCTTGCTGGGGCTTGGGGGCCAGCTTGCCCCTAACTTGGGGGTCCTAAGGGGGCCAACAGCCCCCCTGGTGGGGGTTTGGGGGTGAGAGCCCTCAAGGTGACAGTATAGGAAATATTCCATGGACGACTAGTCGGTTCCACCGACTAGGTTGGCTAGTCAGCTCCACCGACTAGGTCCACTGGTTGACTCCACCGACTACGTCGATCCAACTACCGCCCTCATAGCTAGCTATAAAGAGGCGACCTCCCCAGTCCATTGCATCATATCAGTTCATATCAAATCATATCTTCTAGCTAGTAGCTCTTCACCTAGTATCTGTCTAGATCACCATCTAAGCTCCACTATGGGAGCACACGGGTGGACGGAGCCATCATCTGTACTACATTTGTATTGAAGGAAAAGTGTGTTCCTCTCTAGTTTGCTGTGTACTCTCTATTCTTTATTCAATTTATGTTCCGGTGCGCCGTGTAATTTAACATGGTATCAGAGCCCAGGCGGCTTTAAGGATCGAAGAATAGAAGAGAGGCGAGGGCTTTAACAGCATACAGAGTGATGGCAACAGGAAGCGGCTCAACAAGAAGCAGCTCAAGTTCAGTAGCTAATGCTGCACCAACAATCCAGGTGTTGAGGATTCACCCACCAACCTTCATTGAAGGCAAGCTAGATGGTACAAACTACACTTTGCGGAAGTATAAAATTACTACTATTCTGGATTCATATGAGCTTCTGGAGACAATACTGGGGATGACCCAGAACCACAAGGAACCCCCGACCCAGCAAATCCGAGGAGGATGATACCTCCTAATGCCGAGCTTCTATGAGCTTGGAAACACAAGAATGTAGATGCACTTTGTGCCCTAGTTACAAGTACTACTAATAGTGTTTTGACCTTGATTCAGCATACATCTAAGGCAACTGTGGCGTGGAACATATTGAAGAGTTAGTATGAGACGCGGAATCAGACAAGGATTCAGAAGTTGGAGAATCAGGTCGCAGCTGAGAAGTTTAATGAAGGAGAGATAACGGAGGCGTTCATAACCCGAATCAAAATCTGCATGACCAGATGGCTAGTGTTGGGATACAAAAGACTAGCAAAGAGCTAGCTCGGCGGTGCCCCCGAATATGTCCACCAAGGTTTGATGGACTGGTAGCAGTGCTTAACACTCAGGTGAGACCCCAACCATTTTCATTTGAGGAGTTTTGTGCTTTACTTATGGAGGAGGAATTGAGGCTTAAAGCTCGAGATGGAGGTGGCAATGGGGATGCTGCGTTCTCTGCCACTGCGAAAGGAAAAGTTGGTTCCTCCACCAAAGGTGAGTCCTCTACTAGTGGTGACAAAAAGAAGAATGGCAGCAAGAAGAAGTTTCAGGGAGAATGCTTCTACTACAAGAAGAAGGGCCATATGATTGCAGATTTCCGGGTCAAGAAAGCAGATGAAAAGAATAGTACCCTGAAGAAGACAGATAAGTGGAAAGAGAGAGCTAACATAGCAGAAGCAGAGTTGGATCTATTTCTAGCCATTGAGGAAGAGTGTTCCTTAGTTCAAGAAGCTTCTACCACTGATTCATGGGTGTTGGATAGTGGTACCTCCCGTCACATGACCTGCAAGAAGGGTCTATATTGTTCCATGTAGCCTCTACAGGAACCCATCACCATGACGGTTGGTAATTATGCAAAATGCCCTGTTGAGGGTACAGGTACGGTTTCATTTGTTTCTGTAAATGGAGATGTTAAGAAACTATCTAATGTGCTGTATGTTCCACAAATCAAGAGAAATTTGCTATCAGTGGCTTCCATAACTGACCTTGACCATGAGGTGAGGTTCAACAAGATAGGAGCAAAAAAAATTTGGATAGTGCAGGCAATCTTGTTGGCACAGGAGTAAGGAGGAACAACCTGTATGAGGTAAGTGCTCTTACAACCACCGCTGGAGTGGGCACAAGCAGACTTTGGCATGAAAGATTTGGCCACATCAGATTTGCAGTACTAAAGGAGATGCAGAAGCAAGGTATGGTTGCTCACTTACCTACAGTCACAGAAATCAAAGAACCATGTGAAGCTTGCATGATGGGCAAGCAACAGAGAAAGGCATTCCGACAATAAAGTAAGAATAGCGCAAATGCTCCTTTAGAGTTGGTGCATGTTAACTTGTGCGGTAAGATGCCTACAGAGTAGGCCTTGGGGGGATCTTCCTATTTTTTATTGATTGTTGACGACTGTAGTAGAAAGATGTGGGTGTACTTTCTTCGCAAAAAGGCTCAAGCTTTTGGTAAATTTACAGAATGGCTACAACTTGTTGAAAATGAAACAAGGAGAAAAGTAAAGAAAATCAGATCGGATGGTGGTGGTGAGTTTTTTTCTACAAAGTTTGGAGATTTTTGCAAGAGCAAAGGGATCAAGCAACAAATGACGACACACATACGCCTCAACAAAATTCGGTTGTTGAATGCCAAATGCAGACCACCATGGAGATGGGGAGGTGTATGTTGAAAGGTGTTGGACTGTGCCAAACCACTTTTGGGCTAAGGCTATCAATACTGCGGTTTACATCCTTAATTGCAGCTATACAAAGGCATTCAAAGGTAAAACACCACATGAGGCTTACAGCAATAAGAAGCCATCTCTCTCCCACTTCAGAATGTTTGGGTGTGAATGCTATGTGCATGTACCAGACAAAGAGAGAAACAAGCTACAAGCAAAAAGCACCAAATGTATCTTCTTAGGCTATTGTGATGAGAAGAAAGCCTATAAGTTGTACTCAGGGGGTCCATCTCGGAAATGTAAATATACTATGAGAGTTCAAAATGAGGGGTATTTTAATTCTCAAGACTTACAAAAATATATTTATAGCAGGGGTAATTTTATACAACATTTTTAAATTAACAGGTGGGGTGTGTTTATTCTCAGATCCAAATTAAAAGTTATTTTTAAAATATTGTCTAATCTAGGATGATGTGTAAGAGTAGTCACAATTTGTTGATGGGTAGCTCAAAGTTTTAATGTGCTGACTAGCCCTCGAAGTCATGATAAGTAGATATTGGTATTGGATTTAGTGAGACACACACACACACACACATAGAGAGAGAGAGGACTCAAATCGTATCTTTTAAGCTATGCTTTGAGATAGTGGCAATTTAGTAACCTAATATCAAGCTCTACAAAGCGGAGAAAGTGTGTTTGAAAGAACATTTGAATGTGGAATGGGCTTAAGGACAATTCTACTATAGGATGTTATTGCAAGTGATCATGTACAATTTGAATCTCCAAAAGTTCTGCCACTTGTGTACCTTTTGGTCATGACAAAACTTGACCACTTTAAAGTGGAAAAAGAGTACCACCTTATCGTATATATAACCTTCTACATAACCTTTCCCTAAATTTATAACCTTCTACATTTCAAATGATAAGAAGCACAAAAATTTGTTCATATAACATTGCTTTATGTTACACCACGAATGATTGTAATTACTTGTAAAGAAACATTGAGTTTGGTTTGATGGCATAGCCTCCCAGTTCAAAGCATGTAGACCTTTGTAGTTCCTCCGTAGTTCACTATTCATGTCCATGTCTATTACTCGTCTATTAGTCTCACTAGCTTGTGCATGATTTGGAACTTTCTTAGACCTGGACATGGCAAGGGAGAGCACAATAGTGCAAGGGCCATTGTAAATAGAATGCTGACTCATAAAAATATAAAGCAAGCGGTGCAAAGCTATAACGTGCTAGTGATGTTGTGACATTCCTACATGCTAGCATAAAATGGAGGCTCACACTTTATATCTCCTAAAGGCAGAGATTTTTAATGCTTTTTCTAGTAAGTTAAAGAACAAAATGTGAATAGAGATGTCTTATGGAGCTATGATTCCATTCCTAACACTCTTTCCCTTGATTTTGTTAATGGGTACTCTTCAACACTTAGCACCACTTAGATCATGCTACTATAATGCATGCTTTCAAGGTATGTGGAAGATGTGTTCTAACAAAGCACCCCTTTCATGTTGGGAACATACATTAGGAAAAAAGGGAGCTCATTTTGGGGCCCTGTAAGAAATTCACTATTTTCTCTTTTCTCTCTCTACAAAAGCAAGAAAATATAGATACTTGCGTGAGAAATGTCAGTGTGAAAAGGAATAAATATATTCTTTCACATGCTTTACATTCAATGTTCATACAAGAGCAACACTTTTCTGTGCAGAATTTGGTGATTCTGACACTGCAGACGCGTCCGGAACGACCCAAAACCCCAAAAACGGCACTGGAAACGCTGGAATCGGACATCCGGACGCCCGGAAACGGCCAAAAAAGGCCGAAAAGTGGGATTTGCAGCAAAATGCGATTTGGTACCTTTTGAAATTTCAAAAATGCCATATCGCATTTTGCTGCAAATCGCGTTTTTCGACCTTTTTTGGCCGTTTCCGGGCCTCCAGATGTCCGATTCCAGCGTTTCCAGTGCCGTTCTTGGGGTTTTGGGCCGTTCCGGACGCGTCTGTGATGTCAGAATCATCAAATTCTGCACAGAAAATAAATTTTTTAAAGATTCAAATCAGATCACCTCATTAATGTGACATGCTTCTACGAACATATAGTACTATTTCTTTTTCTTATTTTCATCTTCTGTTGTTGAATTTTCAATGTTACGTTGGCCCACTCCTAATTGGTTGAGAGCCTATTTTCTCTCTCTTCTAAAAGGCCCCAAAATGAGCTCCCTTTTTTCCTAATGTCACACTAGTTCCATCAAGTGATTGTCATGTTTACGATCCTTAAATCAAAGATGCAACATATCAAGTATTTCATGATGTGTTGAGCAATGCTCTTGAAATTTGTGATGTTGTTGTGATCCTTCAAGCGATTGTGATGTTGGTGATCCTTCAAAGTTCAAGCAAAGATGTAGCATATGAAGTTCACCATAATACATTGAGCAATGCTCTTGATATAGGAGACAAGTTTTTATGGTGAATGCTGAGGTTCAAAATATTGATGAGCATGCTAGTTCTTCTCCATCTAAAGTGCACTACTATCAAGCATATGACTAATCATACTTTGAAGAATGAATGGAATAATGTTATTGAACAAAATTCACTCTTTGAGAAAGGGTTATACTACCAAGAGCTAAGAGATTTGATGTTCAAATTGCTCGATCAAAATCCTAAAGGATCTAGATACTCAAATCAATGGCATTTAAATCTATAAAGTTTCCGATGGAGGTTGTTGAAGGTGATAGTGTAGTATTCAAGATTTTTGAAATTGGACGTGAGGCTACATGCACACAAGGAACTTTAGACTAATGCCTATATAGGAATTTGGAGTTGAACTAGGAAATTTGAGCATATTTCCTAGATAAAAAGAGGGATTTTCTCCTCTTCATCTAGGAGAATGTTTTTCCTATATAGACAACCAATGCCATCGAGGAAATTTGTCATGTAATATGGAGAATCAAGTGGATTATATGTTTTCTATCTAGGAAATGACCTCTTTTTTTCAAAGCAAATTGTATTTCACATATAGATAACTCAATACTATCTAGGAAATGTGACATCCCATATGGAGAATCAAATGAATTTTCTATTTTCTATATAGGAAATATGGTCTCTTCCAAGAAATATGTATTTTTATATGGATAATTAAGGGGATTCTCTGTTTCGTATATTTGGAAATTAGCAAGAATGTATCTTTTGTATTGCAATTACTGACATAGGAGGAGTTTTTTGTGTAAGAAAGACTGTTGATACATGAACTTATCAAATGATCCCACATTTTGGTGGGTCTACACATGGGAAGGCTGGGAGTATGGATCGGTGACATGAAGGCAAGTATTGCACGAATTTTTCAAATGATCCCGAATTTTGGTTTGCACACTCCAACAACCCACTCCATCCCCTCTTTTCTATCTATGTATGCCTATGTCTATGTATGCCTACCTCTGTGTATGCACTAACTCCATGAAGACAGCCATCAACATCACTTTGTAGAGGCCCTTTCAAGAATAGTTAAGGTGCAGCATGGCAAGGAGCATAAAATCCAAGGAAGAGGTGGTGGGATGTTACAGCCAAAGAAGGCATGACAGTAAACATGCGAATGTCAAAGCCTTTTATTGTTGTAAAGGAGGTGGGTAGTACTTTCCACCTAATTCCATTTCACGATAGTATATTTAGGATTTTGAGTCCTATAGTGGCATTATGGGGATATTGTAGAGGAGTGTGTTTAGAGTAGCCAAGGTTTATTATATCTAGTTGGTCTGCTGTCCCTACCGTATAGAACCAATCTTTCTCTAAGTCTCTTTTGGCATTTGTAAATATTCACTCTATCTTTCTAGTACACTTTGCTTTGCACACAAGTTTGCACAATTGCCCAATCACCCAAAAGACAAAGAGACTATCTATCAAAGGATTGAATCACAAATGGAGCAATGGAAGGCTACATGGAGTCCCAATGTTGTAGATCCAACAAACAGTCTTTCATAATATAAAACAAATATATCATTAAATCATTCTCTCTTTACTATAGGTTTACTAATTTATTCTAGTGTCTATAGTAGTGTAATATACATGTGTCTTTTCAATATTGCAACCGTGTGACCGCTATTTGAATAGTTAATTTCTTAATAAAAACCTTCATTCAGAATTTGTGATAGGAAGGAAGTCATGTGACCGCTATGTGTAAGTCTTGGGACAATCTATGAGAGACGATGACCCTAGAACTATCGAAGTAAAGATGTGCATTGAAGGACACCATTATAGATGCCTTAATACACTATGGATCAACGGAGGTGAACCTAATAACTAAGGAAACCATGATAGATTTTGGCTTGGAAAAGATGTTATAAAGTTATTAGGTTAATTGGCTTGCCAACAAAAGTAGAAATTACTTGCCCTCCCAAGTGTGTGTACACATGTGGCCTATCCCATGAGTGAGGGCTTTTCATTGCATGGTTGACCATACTCACCCACGAATGTAACTTTAACCATATGTTTTCTTAACCATGGTGAAATGGAGCCAATTTTATCCCCAAAAATGGACGGGGGAAATGAGGAAGCACAGGAAAATGGGTTTTTCCTATCCTACACATGAGTGCTAGAAAAAAACCTCCCTTTAGTGTATTTTGCACTGGTTAAATTTGGGAAAAACCGGCATAAGTTGTGCCAGGGAGGTTATTTATAAAGGCTAAATTTTATGGCAAAATGTATTTTAAAGGTATTTGAAATGTTCATCTTGAAAATCTAGGCTATGATTAAAGGTCCCTTTAGAATACCGGTTTAGTTTAAGCAGGGACTTTAAAAATTAATCATTATATAATATAATATAATATAATATAGATAATATTTAAAGTCTAAATAGTAGATCGATTGATAGCCGTAGATCTAATTGAGTGGTAGCCGTAGATCAAGCCACCTATGACCCTATCTTCTCTTAGGAGTTAGGGCTACCGGCTACCAAAAACTTTTTTGCTCAGTCGCACTGTGGAAAGTTGCAAACTCCAAGACTCAATGTGACCTTTCTTGAAGCTTTCACTGTTCGAAATGCAGCCACAAACTCCCAAACTCAAGTCTTAAGAGTCATAGTATCTCGATTCTCGATTCTCCACACTCGTACTCCAGAGTCTAGAGTTGCTACATTAGTAGATAGTAGTAAGTACAAGGTTCTACAAGCTTGCAAATTCGGATTCCGAACTCCCAACTCCCGACTCCCAACTTCCAAGCATTCAAGTATCAACTTTCAACTATCTCGCCAGGTATTTTGAAGCTTGCACTATGCAGTTCTTTGAAGTTTGAACGTTTCATTTCTGGTTGCTTCAACAAATACGCGTATAGGACAGCCAACTCTAGAGTTCTCAGAACTGTCAAATCGTTAATTATAGGTACTAGGTAGACCGTAGAACTTGCTTGTCCCTTGCTTAATGCTCATCTCCCAAAGTTCAAACTTCAAACTTGCCTACTATGGGGACTCTCGAGTCCGCGTTGAGCAAAAGTTGCAGCCCACTGCCCATCTGCATGGATCACCAATTTACAAATCACCACCACCCGCAAATCTGAGTGTGAGCCTTGAGGAGCTTTGCCAATATGGCGGCCACTCAGAATTACAATCACATAGGATGTTACAAGACTATGGCATTGCAGCATCTCTCCAAAGTACAGCAACATGGAGCCTCCAATGCGCCATCGATTGCTTGAATTCACTCATCCACAGCCGTTTTTCATCGTCTCCCCAGTGCGAAAAGTCCTTACTCCACCTTGAGCTTGCAAGAGACATTGCGATGGCCATTGTATGGAGTCTGGACATGGTGGCAAAGGCAAAGACAATTGGGGAGACTGTTGATGACAGCCATGAAAGCTGGGTCTCGGCAAAGTCGATGGTGGAGACTGTTGAAAGTTGAAATGTATTACACGGTTCGGAATTGCAAAATATATTGTATTTTATAGCTATTGAGCGAACCATGTTTCCGGCACAGAATAGAAGGCCAATCTCTCAACGGCCTCGGTAGCTGCAATTACAATACCTGGCGTGAGTGATAAGGCATCAAGAGATAATTGCAGAAGTGAAGACTGCGAACATATATACAAAAAGAATAGACTGATGGACGGAGCTCTCAGTTGATGACCTAAGCAACAAAGAAAAGCATGCACATATGCACGACTGGGATGATGGGAAGATGAACAATTCTTCTAGTCAAGAATTCTGGGCGCAGTCTAGCATGCAAGAAAATATGTTCTGCTACAGGAAGATATGCTTCGTGCTCCCGCTGTGGCCTTCAAATTGCCTTACGAATGTAAATCTTCTCAGGCAAAGACTAGAACGGAAGGGTTGTCTAAAAATGAAGATTAACAATTCTGGCAGTCAACAAATCGAATTCTGAAACTACTCTGAAAATAATGTTTCGGGCCTAGCTGCAGCTCCCTACAGGAAAATATGCAGTTACTACGTGCTTCTACATGAATTTAGATGATCTAAAATTTCCTCATGAAGTTAGATCTTCTCAAAAAAGCACCGAAGGGGTGTCTAAGAATGCAGCGGTTGAGAGGGAGAGAGATGGTGGGATAAGGAAAAGTAACGAAGATGAAGGAAGCTGATTTCCAACCACCAAGGTTGTGGAGGGTGCGGGTGACGGGAACGGTAAGGTCAAAAGGAGGAGTTGGAGGTTGAGGTGTGAGGGAAGTTGAAGAGGACTGAGGAAGAGGAGAAGGAGACTCGTGAAAGCCCATGATAGAGGACGAGTAGAAGACTGAAAGAGGGTGAAGAAAGTGTTAGAGATGGCCAAGGTCTTGATATGAGGAGCCACAAAGAAAGTGCGAGAGAGAGAGCCCAAATGGCCAAGGTATGAGATGAGGAGCCACCACAAAGAAAGATGAAGGCAAATGTTGACTCCGCAACAAAGAGTGAAGGACAAGCCTCAAGAAGTGAGATAGAGCCTAGAGAGGCCAAGATTGGGAGGTACTAAGGGAAGATGAGGCAGCTATGGAAACGAAAATGTTCACTCACCAACAATTAGTTCGAGGAGGGTTTTTGGTCAAGAGCAATAATAATATCATACCATTGCTTCATTGATGACTTGGAAGAACCCTCGAGAGCGTGGCCTTCAATTTGGGCTCCCACCCAAGCAAGGAATGCATGTGTCTTCTTTTAGGTGTATTTTTTCTTTTTTCTTATTACATTTACTTTTAAATGAAGGTTTTTATTTCTCTTAAAGGAGTTTTTAGGAAAAAGTGAGACCATTAAGGTCTTCCAAAGCACATGCCCGATTCCCATAGCCCTACAAGAACAAACTAGCATGTGCTCAGGTTTTTTGTTTTTTATTCCATCATGCACATCATGCTCCTTTGACTTCGGAGGTCCCCTCTGCCTCATACCCCCCTTCCCAATCCGAATGATCCATGAGGCTTTCACACAATTTTGTCCTGCCTCTACATCCTTTCACCTCCTTCTTGAGCTTTCATGTCTAACATACACTCTCTAGGAGTTTCGAATTCATCTGCCTACATATTATGTTGCATGCTTGCTTGTCCTAGTCATCTTGGGCCTCTCCTCTCAAATTCTAAGACTGTACAAAGAGTTCCAAGCTTATCAGTCATCTAGGAAATTAGATGAGTGTGTTACATTTCTATATAGGAAATCGATACCTCTATCTAGGAAAAAGAGGCTTTCACCTAGGACATAAGGTGTATGTGTTGCATTCCTATTCTCTAGTTAAGATATATACCTCTATCTAGGAAAAGGGGTGGTCACCTAGGAAATTAGAAGAGTGTGTTACATTATTCCTATAATATATATATATATATATAAGTGAAAGTTCCTTTATGTAAGAGATTAATTAGATGACATGGTGCATAAAAAAGCAAATGTGAATTGGATTCTATATATATTAGTCTTTATCCCCTAGTAGAATGCAATTCCCCTGGTAGAATGCTTACAGAATCAAGTCGTGCAATGTATAGTTTGTAAGCAATCTAGCCTCGGGAGCACTCCGGTCTCTTGACACGGTCTGCAATTCCCCTGGTAGAATGCTTATAGAATCAAGTCGTGCAATGTATAGTATGTAAGCAATCTAGTCTCGGGAGCACTCCGGTCTCTTGACACGGTCTGCAACTCCCCTGGTAGAATGCTTATAGAATCAAGTCGTGCAATGTATAGTCTGTAAGCAATCTAGCCTCAGGAGCACTCCGGTCTCTTGACATGGTCTGCAATTCCCCTGGTAGAATGCTTATAGAATCAAGTCATGGAATGTATAGTCTGTAAGCAATCTAGCCTCGGGAGCACTCCGGTCTCTTGACATAGTCTGCAATTCCCCTGGTAGAATGCTTATAGAATCAAGCCATGCAATGTATAGTATGTAAGCAATCTAGTCTCGGGAGCACTCCGGTCTCTTGACACGGTCTGCAATTCCCCTGGTAGAATGCTTATAGAATCAAGTCGTGCAATGTATAGTCTGTAAGCAATCTAGCCTCAGGAGCACTCCGGTCTCTTGACACGGTCTGCAATTCCCCTGGTAGAATGTTTATAGAATCAAGTCATGCATGTATAGTATGTAAGCAATCTAGTCTCGAGAGCACTCCGGTCTCTTGACACGGTCTACAATTCCCCTAGCAAAATGCTTACAGAAGTGGCACAAAACATGTTACGGTCAAAGCAAGGACACAGGTTTAGTGACTCTACAAAAACCATATATGAAGTTATTAAACTATGGGGTGGTCCACGTCTACATGACTTCTTGAGTATAAACCTTGGAGGTCCATCTTTGTCTACCACCAAAAGGCAAGGAAGAAAAGCAATTGAATTTATTTGTGGTGAGCACGAATACATATTCGATGCTGTTGGGAAGATCTATATGGATGCAAAAAAAAGATATGGAGTCATTTCTATAGTTCTAGTTATCATAGTGGAAGATGAGACAACCATTAAGCGTCGAATAAGGTAATTTTAGCTCTCTATGCATTCTACTTTTATCTATATCATCAAGATATTTATAATTGCTATGTTTGGAAATCTCTCAAAAAGATGAGGAAGTTATTAAACTCTATAATCGTGTTGTGTAGATGGAATGCAAAAGATGACACTCTTATTGGGTTTTGTGGAAAGAAAGGAGAATATCATCAATGCTCATCAAATGACTCCATTGTTGTTGGTGAAGGCTCACAAGGATACTCGAATATTATAGATGCCTTTCAAAATCATATCATAGGTCATTATGCTAGACTTTTGATTGTTAACCCTCTTCATGATCTTCTTCCATGATTGGCTTTGATTGTGCATTGCACATGCAATCGTTTTGATAGCGATTTTGTAAGGAACCAATGGAATCTTTTGGAGACCATGTGGAATGCAAATTTGAAAGATAAAGTTGGACCCATAATTGGACACGCTTCAGATGGAGATAGTAGAAGACGAAAGTTGATGCTTGAAGACTATTTGAAGAAAAGCGAACAACCTTTTGCTATCAATTGGTGTGGATGGAATTTGAGAGCAAAAATTGTAGGAGGAAATGTGTATGGCCTTCATGATCAAGACTTTGTACACTGTGGAAAGAAACTTACAAGCCCACTTGATAGTCCTACTCGACAACTAGCAATTGGATGTGTTTGGATCACACTAAATCATGTATCTATTATTTACAATTCTTTTTCAATTGAGGAGCACAAGCTACGATATGGAGATATTCAAAGAAATGATCGACAAAATTGGGGAGCAACTCAAAGGATTGCAAGTAGACAAGTACAGAAATGTTTGAGAATACTTCAAAAAAAAGAAAGAAGTATGAAGGGGACTAAGGCCTATTTGATGATTGTTGCTGATTATATTGATATTTTCTTGTCACCATATTTGATCTTGAAGGAGCGTGGTGCTTGCAGCCAAGGTAGTTTTCTTTTTCAAAATTTGGCGACTATGGATTCATCACCATCCAACCTACACCTTGAAGAAAATTTTCATCAGTAAGGAGGCTTATATGGACTGCATACTTTCTTGTCATTTTGTTGTATTGCTCATAAAGATGTTTCGAGATTTTTATCCTAATCTGAAGTGTCCACTACATCTTACTGGTTCTGATGCTGCTGAAAGCTATTTTAGTAAAGTTGGAAGCATGATTGGGCAAGAAAGAGCATTTGATCTTGGAGATCTTCTACATAGCAGTGGTAGCTTGAATAAAATTGCCATGCATGAGTGTGCTCAAAATGGTCTAACTTTCTCTAGGGCTCATAAAAAGCAAGAGCATATATGGAAACATTTGAACAAACAAGAAGGGATGATTGAAGAAAATCTAGGTGACTATGAGAGTGTTTCTTCTGATGAAAAGATGATTGATGCATTGAAGGAGGGCTTACAACAAGCTCACATACTATGCGAGTCCTTGGATTTGAAACCTAGCAAGGTTGAAGACTTGAAATGGTGGTTTCAACCTTGGCTGGATGCAAGGTCTACATGGTGTAAGCTAGATGCTGAAATGGGAGAAGCTGATGAGAATGATGACTTTGTGGAGCCATGTGGTGAAGAAGAATCTATGGACAAGAATAGCAATGAAAGTGAAGAGGTTATTGCACTTAGTGAGATTAGACATGAAATTGATGACATTTTGAAGAAAACAAGAAACATGCCCCCTAAGAAAAACATTAGCCCCATTGTAGAGGTGGACAGAAAGTTTATTTTCAAGTCAACATTGGTGAGCCAACTCAATGTATGTCCAACCTTGTCAAAAGATAGACTCACAAGGGTGAAGCAAGGTGTTTACTTCAACCATGAAGCAAAAGCACAATCATCAAATGGAAATTTGAGGGAAATTTATTTGGCATAGGTTGTGACTGTGCTGTATACTTTCATGATGACACAAAAGGACAAGGAAATCAACACATGAAAAGAAATGGCAAAGCTACAATCACGAGGAAGATGGATGCAACTCATGGTACATGGTACTTAGGAATAGTTCAAAAGATGAGGAAGAAATTCGGAGGGAGGTACGTGGATTATAAGCGTGGATTTGATTTAGCAGATAGGCCCCAAGGTTTGGAAGTTCAGCTTGGATGGTATCAAAGGGAAAAAGGAGCATAAATGTTTCCTTATGATTTGACAGACTTAAACATGGTGGACATTGAAACAATTATTGCATTAGCAAATTTGACATATATTGTAAGAATAGACAGGTACCAGCTAGATGAGAATGACTACAAAGTTTTTAATGACTTCTTGAAAAGTGCTAGGTAAGTTTACTTTGCATTTTTCATGCAAGGTGAAACTTTCCAAAATGTCTTATAATGAGCTAGATCATCTAAGGATCATCCTTGGCTAATTTTGGTTTCAGATAATGATACGTCACATGTATCGCATAAGGAGTTGGGCTAGTTCTTGAGGCAAAATTCTACATTTTTTGTAAGTCAAATACCTTAATATAAACTGGAATACAAACTTTTCTTGAGATATAATTCTATATTTTTTGTAAGTCAAGTATTTTAGATAAACTTGAGTGCAAACGTTTTCTAGCTTTATCTAACATTAATCATGCAAAATTCTTGATTCTTATTGGTGAATAAACTGGTGAATAAACAAGGAAATACTGGATGGAGGGTCAAATTTGGAAGCCAAGTGGCCTGTTTTAGGGCCCTCCCTTGGCTATAATCTTTACACTATAAACAAGACAATTCCACATCCTCCATGTTATCCAGCTGAGGTCATTCAAGGATCCATCAATGAGGAGGAGAAGTCTATGTAACAACCTTTAGTCTAGCTATCTCTAGCTGATTTTTTGCCACGTCTAAGTCTAAGGTTTTGATTAAACTCTTGATGACAAGTCTTGGTTGTAACTTGTATCTATTTTTAGATATCAATCTGCTTGTACTTTGGATTCAACTCTACCTTTTCATTTGGTACTTTTGATGAAATTTGGCTATAGCTTGTGACCCTCGGTTGTGTGCTAGAGTCTAAATATCAAATTCAGCATCTACAAAATAGAATTTATCTACCAAATTGTGCAATCAATGCAAGTGTGATATGGATCTCATCGAAGCTTGAAACATCCCAAATCTCTAACTAAACCTTCGTGTGAAATTCCATATTGTGTAGCAAAAGATGGATTATAAAACTCTAAAGGACTACTAAACGAAGAATAGACTATATCCAAAAAACTATGCATCCAATGTGCAGGTGGTCTATGGCTTCCCTTAAAGATCCACGCATTCCAATTCTATCTGCCAAAACAACTCATTATTTTATTTACATATGGTCTCAAAATTGTGAGGGGAAGCATGGGTCCTTCAAAAGTTTGAATTGAAATATAGTAGAAATGGAATAAAGGGTGCTTTCCAAACTGAAAAATTGTCAGATGCATTAATAATTAAGATCTAAATTCAATAAAGAAGCTATAACATTTCATCATTCTACAAATTTTCCTTTTATATCATATGCATCTAGCATATGGTTTGGAAGTTAGGATATTCAAAATTTTAGAAAAAAGTGATGCAAATACATAAATATGAAAGCATGTAACTTAAAGAAAAGTAAAGCGACATAAATTGAGAAAAAGATACGGATTGAGTGATAATAAGCTTAATAACTTTGTGCACTTAATTAACATTATTAAGTTGCATGCCTTTATGATGAGATGATAAACACTATCTTTTCCTAATATAGAGAGTGGCATATAGGCAACATGATGCTAGTGCATGCATCATATTGAATATAAACACTTGCACTACATCAACATATTGCTACTACCATGCATCATATTTAATATAAAAACTCCCATTAGATTAACACAAGGTTAAAGTTCAAGCCATCTTCTTATAAGTTTGTGCCATTTTATTCATAGTTCAATTCAAGTTACTTCATGCAAATCTCTAGTAGGTAGTGACAGTTTGGGAGCATGCAAGGGAAACAAACTTGGATAAGGTGGAGTAAATACATGAGAATTTGAGAATTGAAAAGATCAAAAGTTGAAAATACATTCTATTAGGTACTAGTATGGATGTAAAGCATGCATCTCGTCAACATACAATTTAAATGGTTTTATTCAATTATACAATACAATTTCTCAAAAGTAGCGTCTGTTTCAACTTACATTGAAATGTACAAGAGGAGGGCAAAAAATATAGGCTTCTCAAATTTTCAATTTATTGAAGGGATATAATTATTGATCCAAAAATTCATAGTAGGGATATATATATAGATAAAATGTGGTTACAGAGGGGTTTTTTAAATACCTTTCGAACGCACGTTGTATAGCTGGATTATGTAAGGTGGACCCCCCGAGAAGTTGTATGACCAAGAGGCAAAGAAGATCATAGCGAGCCGCGATGTGATGTCCAAGGAGCAGCCACATGCAATGGAGGCAGAGAAGAGCTCTTCCACTCTATCATCAAGCGAAGAGGTAATTCACTATGGACCTATCCCAAGAGCTATAAAGGAGGAGGAAATATCAGATGATGAAGGTATAATCACCACCTATTGTTACACCACTAGAAAAGCCATTGCGACGATGGGTAAGGAAGCTCTACAACCATGATAACCAGATGCCTATGTTTATGGAGCAGCATGCAGATGGACCAAGGCAGTCTCAGAGAATCGAGGAGAAAAGGAGGGCTTCTGTTCACATAGTCAATATGGCCTTGATGGCTAAGATTATTGCAAAAGTAAAGGAGCCTGCGAGTTTGGAGGAAGCACTTGTAGACCGAGATTGGAAAAATGCTATGAAAGTAGAATATGATAGCATCATGAAGAATGAAACTTGGGAACTAGTAGATCGACCACCTAACAGAAAGGTTATTGGCACCAAGTGGGTTTGGAAGGTAAAGTACAAGGCCGATGGGACTTTGGAAAAGTACAAAGCTAGATTGGTTGCACAAGGATTTTTGTAGGTTGAAGGGTTTGATTTTTAGGAATCTTTTGCTCCGACTACCAGAATGACCACTATTTGCACAGTACTATCGGTGGCTGCTCATAAAAAGTGGCCAATTTATCAAATGAATGTTAAATCAACATTCTTGAATGGTGACCTCAAGGAGGAGGTCTACGTGGCTCAGCCACCTGGGTTTGAGTCCCCCCATTCTGAGAACAAGGTATGTAAGCTGAAGAAGGCTCTGTAAATAGGCCCCAAGAGCATGGTACCAATGGATAGATAAATTCTTTCATAAATTAAACTTCAAAAGATGTGCCTCAGATGCTAACTTGTATGTGTACAGGAAAGGTGGAAAATATCTATTAGTGTTCTATATGTGGATGATCTCCTTATTACAGGTGACTATGAAGACATGATCCAGTAGACAAGTAAGGCATTGAGCACTGAGTTTGAGATGACAGACTTAGGCTTGATGCACTACTATTAGGGGATTGAGGTCTGGCAAGAGCCATGCAAGATCTTCATCTCTCAACAGAAATATGCAAGGGAGATCTTGAAGGCATTTGGTACGTCCAAGTGCAAGGAGATAGCTACACCTATGGAGGTAAATGCGAGGTTGTCTATGGAGGATGCCTCACCACCAACAGACATCGGGAGGTATAGGAAGTTGGCTGGCAGTCTCATCTATCTGTGCAACACCAGAGCAGACATAAGTTTTGCTATTGGCATTTTGAGCACGTTCTCCAATAAGCCTCGGGAGAATCATTGGAATGCAGGGATGCAGGTGCTTAGGTATGTTAAGGGCACTCTTGATTATGGCATCACCTATGGTATGAGCACTTCCTTGGCTGGTCATTGTGACTCAGATTGTGGGCTGGAGATGTTGATTCTAGGACATCAGTTTCTAGATATTGTTTCTCTTTAGGTTTAGGTATCTTCTCTTGGATCAGTAAGAAACAACCAACAGTGGCATTTTCTTCTATCAAGGCTAAGTACAAGGCAGCATGTTTTGTTGCATGTGAAGTAGTGTGGCTGAGGAGGATCTTACAGCACATGGGAGTGCAAGAGGATGAGGCAATTATGCTGAGGTGTGACAATCAAAGTTGCATGGCCATTGCTAAAAATCCAATGTTTCATGTGTGCACAAAACATATAGAGATTCAGTATACTATGTGCATGATTTGATTGAGGATAGTGGAATTGGTCTACTATCCAACAGAGAAAAATGGAGTAGATATCTTCACCAAGGCACTCGGGAAGGATCAGCTTCAGGGTCATCTTCACAAACTCGGCAATAGGCCGAGAAGGTAGTGTACCTATGGATGGACATTGAGGGGGGGTGTTAGATATGGGGACGAGCATTTTCTGAGCGAAATCTTCCGAGCGTCCGAGCGAAGGAAAAAAAAAGCTTCCAACTATGCATAAATATGGCAAAATTCAATCAGAAGAAAACATAGTTTCACTTAGAAATATGCAAAGTATTATAGCAATGCCTATTTTATACAAAAATATTTAGGTGAATCTGTAGGAATGGTGAGAGCATAATGGGATGTCTTTTGAAGAAACCCACATGTAGAGTAGACTTCTCTATGAAAATTCCCTTATGATCCTTCTTACAACTTTTACTTAATAGGGGGTGACATTGAAAACCCTCTCTCAACCTATCTTTATGAAACAGTTTCTTCAAAGAAAACTCATTGAAGCAAGCCATCCAGGTAGTTTCACCAGCGAAACCCCTTTGAAGCAAGTCTCCCAAGGTAGTTTCGCTGGCGAAACTACCTTGGACAGCACTTTTAAAAGTGACATAACTTTCATATCCAATGTCCAAATATAGTCATTCAACCACTCAAATTGATCGGAACACCCCATTTGAGCACATCTATGGAGTTATATTTTGGAAAATATAGTATTAAAAATTACATGTATTTTATGAGAGTGATATATAAGCCCAAGTCAATACTTATTTATAGTAATTTAAACTTCTTTAGAAACATGTCCATAAATATGCTATAAAAACACTAAAAAGATATTGCCATATGATATAAATGTGTTAATAAGTAATTATATATGCATAGTATTATTACATTGAGAGTGATTATGAGGAATGTTTCTTAAAGGAATCAACACTTTTTTAAGGTAATAATAGGGGTACAAAGATATGTCTCTAAATGAGAAAATTATGTTGTGTAAAAATGAATGAGTGACTAGTCTGTATATTTTTATGATAAAGGGATCTAGTTCTAGTGAAAATAAAAGTGTAAAAACCATGTTTCCTAAAGAAAAACATTTTTAAAAATCTCTTGAAAAACACGCTCGGATAAACCTGCTCATAGGTTTTTGCTCGTAAAATTGACGCATCCTGTTAGATATGCTCAATGCCCCACCCTCCTGGTAACCACCAGTGGTCCAAGGTGCTCAAGTTGTAAGGCCCCCATATGAGGAGAAGCCATGTGTGAGCCCGGGACACTAGATGGATCTTGACTTGCATGTCAGATGAGGTCTATCAATGAGACCATTGATGGTAGAAAGGTGATTGTGTGGGAGCCCCTTATTCTTGTTGGGGCCTGGGGGCCAGCTGGCCCCCAACTGGGGGGTCCCAAGGCGATGGTATAGGGAATATTCCATGGACGACTAGTCGGTTCCACCAACTAGGTTGACTGGTCGGCTCCACCAACTAGGTCAACTGGTCGACTCCATCGACTACGTTGATTCGACAACCGCCCTCATAGCTATAAAGAGGCGACCTCCCTAGTCCATTGCATCAGATCATTTCAGATCATACCAGACCTTCCAGCTAGTAGCTCTTAACCTAGTATCTATCTAGATCATCATCTAAGCTCCAATGTGGGAGTGCACGGTTTTTTGATACTGTAGTGATTTCAATGGATTTTTGATAGACTAGTGATTGAGTGGGGTCTTGTGTGATAATCTCTTTTTTTGAGATAGGTTCTTGTGTAACTACCTGATAGGAGGTAGATATTAGCCCAATCAACTTGGCAAAGGCTCTAGATTAGCCCTTGGGCTAAAATTCACCCCTAATTTTTTCCTTGCTTATATACGTCATGCATAAAATAAAAATCATCTATTTTTCCAAAGCTAAGTACAATGTCACATGCAACTAACTTACTCTTCACCTAAAAGTAGGTAAATGCTAATTTTCCAATTAGTATCTAAGTGCGAGTGGATTCTGACCGGTAAAAGTGAGCCCACCACCAGCACTAGATACTTTTTTAAACTTAGAAGGACTAAGAAAACTTACAAATTTCTTTGTAGCTTTGTTTATTCTCTTTCTTATGCTTCTTGTCTTTCCCAAGTCTCCACAGTATTTCTTAGTGTAGAGAAACACCGGTCAGTGTACCCTAAACCGATCGGTATTATGTAATATCGATCGATGTTCTATCAAAATACCGGCCGGTGTATCGATACACCAGTCGAGAACTGGCAGGAGCCAGCCTTGGATAACCGGCCTTAGATAAAAATAGCTATTGGGACATTTTAAAATGCCCCAAGGCTACTTTAAAAATGTTTAAAACATTTTAATACATCGTTTTAAAACTAACATTTTAATACCACCACAAATCCCTGGCTCTACTCCACAACTAGAACACAAGGGTGTAGGGCCTATCATGGATGAAACCATTGAGGTAAGATCCCTATAGGGAGAGTCCTTTAAAAAAGGTGGCCCTTGGCATTTAAAACATGACACAAGAGGGTTTGTTGAGCCCTTGTACGAGCATTCACTTGCCTTGTGCAGACCTTGGCCAGTATAGCATTGGATCAGGGAACCTAGCATTACAGATTTCATGTCTCTTGCTCTTGCAGCCATGGGAGTTGTCTGGAACACTAGGACATGTTCATCATGTAGGAGGTAGTGACTTATGATGCCACTTCCCTCCTCGTAAGGGTAATAGTCGGGGTGACTGTGTCCTGTTCTGGCTCCTCCCATCGGTAGTTCCTCCCCCAACACTTGATTGCCTCTATTTATACAAGGTGGGGGAGGCTACGCACCCAATATGGGTGGCGGTAAGGGGACGAGTTGTGCCCTATATTTCTTTGAATTGGTTAAAGGGGCACCTTGTGTAGGGGTTGGGTGGGGCCATCAAGGCTAATGGGGGTCTCACTTGATAAATCAGTTGGGGAAGAACCCTTGGGAATCAAAATTGGGAGGTGTCATGGTCTTCCCATCTATAGCAATGTGCATAGTAGAGCGCTTTCCTTGTCCTAAGGTAGGGACACTAATTGGAGGGGTGATTGTCATTACATCCCTTGCACCACACATAGGAAACAAATGCAGGATACTAGGTGTCTCCTTCGAGGTCCCCGATTTCCATTGTTAGCCTAGCTGATTCAGTAGGCTAGAGGCTAACTCGCTCATATCCAAGCCCTTGGGCTCGTTGTTCTCCTTCTTGATAGGTCCCGCACTGGAAGACCTTACCGATTGTGATACCTCTGATGGAGTTGTAGTGTTGTCCTAGGCAACCCTATCTATCATATTATCACTTATATGTATAGCTACCTTGTTGAAGAGTTTAAAGGAGGTGGGATTCATAACCATTAAGTGGTCATGCAGCTTCGAGTCTTCCAATCTGATGAGGAAGCGAGGCAGCAATTTGGGTCGCTCATCCTCTCATGTGGTTTACAGTGGGAATTGAGGTGTTTGATCCTAGGAATGTAATCCTAGAGGGATGAATTGTCTATTTCACGTCATATAATTGATTAATCAAGCTCCACTTATGACCACTATGGGGGAACCCTACAATGAATGCTTTCCGTAATGCCTCCCAGTTGACTTTCTGTTTCGGGTTGAGGGCCTTATACCAATGGCTTGCCTTACCATCCAAACTGAGGCCAAAGACATCAACATTTTATAGATCTCTGGGAGCACCAAAGGGTTTGCATATTTGCTGGAATCGCTCCACATGGGATACCGAATCTCCTTCCCCAAGGAATTTCGTTATCAACTTGGAGATGGCTATGGGTCGACTCCTAGAGCAATTGGTGATCCATGTTGGAAATATGGGTGTGGGGCGACCCCCCTTCCTAGTGCATTCACCAAGATGCGCATCGCCTCATTTGATAGCACCGTTTGGGAAGCTAGTGGAGGCAGCCTTGTTGTGGGCCTAATGAATTGTAGAGGCAGTGGGACCTCCTAGCAGGATCCACTGGGTTTCCGATACCGACGTTGGGGATGTGAAGCTTTCTCCCTTTTACATTGTAGCTATAGCTACAAAAGTGAATTGTCAAACTCCAGGAGGAAGCAAGTCATTAGGAATTTTTATGGAGGTTCCTTGCATTGGACGGTAAAGTGGAACTTGTGGGACTATGTAGCCGGCAAATGTCGGGGCACCTCGAAGGTCATGAATTCATAAGAGTTTCCCCCTTGGGAGTCTCATGTGTTTCATCGGCCAAGGTTTTTCCCTGCAAATTCCCTCATCCATGGGTCTTCATCCTCCATGCATTCCAAGTCAAGGTGTCCCGTGAAGGCTTCGTGACCTGAGTCCACAAAGGTGGTCTCATTCCCTACCTATGGCTCCAGGGCAAGTTGTTGCTTGACTCCCCTTTCCATGAACATATTGGTGAAAGGGTTCTCCATGTCTTTTGAATCCATTTGGACCAACATCCAAACATGATGGATATCATACCTCTTAACCTCTAGGATACAGAAGGAGCAGGAGAGTTAGGTGGAGCCAAGCTGGTGTAGAGGGCTTCGGAAGCCCTCCGGCCTATGTGGTCTTGCATTTCCTCATTCACGCTCTCTGTCTCATCAGAGATAGAAGGGTACTCATGTCAAGGACCTAACATTCAGTGAGATCTAGGAATGGAGCTCTCAGTTGGAGACGATGCCAAACTAGGGTGAAAAGTGGGTTGAGCATAGCTCGAAACACTATCCTCGAGCTCGGGCTCCTTAGACAAATTTCTTCTAGACCTCAAGTGCATGTATAAGATATCCGTGGAGGTCCAGTATGGCTCAAATTTTATTCTGTGTATTTTTTGGTTGTCCCAAAAATATCCCCACATGCGTAGGGATAGAGCTATGGCCACATGCAATAGAATAGAGGGCTAACATGTGTCAGCAGGATGGGGAGAAGATGGTATGCCCAAATGATCGTAGGGTTAGCGCTAAGGCAATGGAATGCGAGATGCTCAAGATAGTGGGATGTGAATATGGTGATGGTCATAGGGTTAGTTGTAAGCCGACAAGCATAGGGATAGATTTTAAGAAAGGGTCAACGGGTCAGCTATCTTGCAGGGATGTGAGTATGACGACAGTTGTAGGTTTGACAATAAGCCAACGGGTCATGGGCATAGGCTCAAGGCCATGGGTCAATGCCTGTCAAATCAATGGGATAATAGATTTTGACATGTATTAATTAAGGGGACAGCTAGACATCGGCCAGTTGTCAGGTAGTGGGGATAGGGGCTGAGGCAATGGGTCAACAAAGGTTTTACTATGGGGATAGTGCTATGGCAATGGATCATGGGGATAGCGTTATGGCGATGACTCATGGGGATAGGAATTGTTTGAGAACATGGATTTTGTCGCCCTCTGTTTGGTGATTTCTGGTGACTTTTGAGTTTTTGTTCTAGCTCTGAGTGTTTGTGGGTGCTATGCACTACCTAAACTTCCTATACTAAACAAAAATGACAAAAAAACATCAACTTTTGGTGCATGAATTAGAAATTCCTACAAGTGGGACTATCAAATCTCAAGAGCCACTTTAAATTTGAGCTTCCATCTCCATTTTTGGGAGTTTTTGTTGGTATCACACACACCTTAGCAATCTTCTAAAATACCTTCCAATCACTTCAAACCACTAACAAACATAAAAAAGAATCTTCCCATGATAAAAAATTATAACTTTCTCATATTTTTTCCATCCAACGGACACTTCTTCACTCATTCCTCTCCTATAACTCCACTATCAAAGCTCCAAGTTAAGCTTGAAAAATTTAGCAATGGGTAAATGACAAGACAAGGAAAGTACAATACAAAACCATACTCTGACCTCCCTGGTAGTGGCGCCAAAGATGTGTAGTCTCAATGATGACTCACGTTGTGTGAAGATTTTTGAAAACCCCAAACTCGTCTGTACATATGTACATGTGTGATGTTCAACCTGTGTGTGTGCTTGCTGGCGTTCAATCAGATTTTGTGTGAGCAACTTTCGAGCACTTCATGGTATCCAGGGACGGGATGGTGTTCATCATATGTGGATGGTCAGTGGGCAATCAAATGCTAAACGACTGGTGGCATGCATTTGTGTGCACATAGTCAATGAATATGTGCTTAAGTGCCTTGGTGTGTGATTTGGGGGAAATGTCTTGAGAGTGGTAAAATGTCACTGATGAGGTGGCAAATAAAGCTGAGGTGGCCAAATTGATTTGGAAAGGAGCATGCATGCACGTGGCTACGTGATGAAGGAAGCTTCTGGTCATGAGCTCGCGAGGATGGCAACGATGAAGAGGGACGAGGATTCGACAGAGGAGGGGTGTGTGGGCGGAGAGCTTCTGAAAAGGGGATTGCGCTGTGAGCAGGAGGAGCTCCTCTGGAGAGAGAGAGCTTGGAAAGCTGGGGGAACATCGCGATGCGGGTGCTCTATGAGCAGTAGAGAAGCTATGAGCATATATCGTAGTGAAGAGGAGGTCGTCTTCTCTTACTGGAACATTTTTGAAAGGGCGAAGCATCTCAACTATGCCGAGAAGATACGTGAGTTCTAGAGCAAGGGAGAGTGGCTGCAGTGAGGACGCGATTACAGACTGCAGGGTCTAAAGAGAGGTGTCGCTACTGCAGGCTTGGAGGTCTTTCAGAGGGGCGGTTCTCTGGAAAAAGCTTGGTAGGAGAGGCACAACGGGAGGACTGTAAGGGAGGTCCAGGACTGCGCAGAAATATACGATGGTTGGAATGATGGGGACGACGGTGAGCTCTGTGGGCCAGGGAGAAGGCAGGCTGGGGAATAGTCCTGAGAGGACTGTCATGAGATGATGGAGAAGGGATCGTAGGCTCACAGCACAGGACGTGGTGAGTTCAGAGGTAACGAGGAGATAGTAGGGGCAATACGAGAGCCAGGGAGTATTTTGCGAGACGTGGGCTAGGAGGGGCTCACAGAAGGAGCAGAGGTCGAGGAGTTTAGAGGGTGAAGGTCCCAAAGAGAACGCAAGAAGGCCACGTGAAGAAGAGAACCGTGCACGATGGAAGGAGAGAGACTCCTGGAAAAGGGAGGACGGCGTCGATATTAAGCTGGGAGGACTTTGCGAGCTCAGAGGCAGTGGGGGTCGTTTGGTTCTGCAAGCTGGGGATCTGATGGTGGCAGGAAGCTTCGGAAGTTGGCTAGAAACATGACAGTGCAAAAGGAGGAGGAAGCTTCTGAGATGAAGAAGGAACGGTGAAGGTCCGTTGTTACTTTGGAGGGAGCTTCTCGATTTGGATAGGCGTCGCTACTACACAGGAGGAGTCCCTTGGATAAATGAAGGCTGGTGGAGAGTTCGTGGGCTGTGGCGAATCTATATGCACAGGCATTGGGACTGGTCGAGGTCAGCATATGCAAACACGAGGTGACCACTTAAGCTAATAGGATGATGAAAAACTGGCTTGCTAGCCAAGATGTCAAAGAGCCTTGCTTTCATGTCTTTGAGCAGTTCGGGATGGGCTAGTTAGTCGTCAAGTGAACACACAATTGCTTCAAAGCTGAGGGCAGAGAGGCTTTTGGTTAAGCGGGTGCTTTATGAAGAGTAACAGAAGTGCCGGGTGTTGACAATGGTCACGTATATGAAGGGTTGTTGCTCTTGTTGGGAGGTGCAGAAACTTGGCCCTAGGTGTCACTACTATATAAGGTGGATAAAGAGTGAGCACGAGAATAGCTATGAGGTAGCTATTATAGATTGAAGGCAGAGATGAGCAAGAGATGGCAGGCTGCATCATTTCGAGTGCTTGTGATGATCTATGGGAAAGATGAAACAAGATTTCTAACTGAGGCCACTTTGTGGGTGGTTGCCCGATGAATTGTGGGTTGGATGCATTTGAAGCTGAATGCTTTCAGAGTTATTGAAGGAAGGAGTCTGCTTGTGTTGGGCTGTGTGGTCCACTGGGTTTTTGTTTGAGGTTGTCTGGTTCTGGAGAAAGTGTGGCCAGAGTGTGAGTTGTATCAGAAGGTATATGTAGAGACAGTGATGTTGAATGGATGCCTTTTGCCTTGTGATTGTGTTGTTCGGGTGTTTTGAACGTGGATGAGTGTGGCTGTGAAGGCGGGTTAGGCTCTATTGCTTTTGTCCATCCACGTTTTGGTGCCTCCACGGAGGAGTTCACTTCAGTTTACAAGATTGGAGGAGCAGGTGTTCTGAGACGTGTTGCAAGCAATGGGGAGAAATCCACACATGAGAGTGATACAGTGTGAGTGGTGTGGAAAATGTGGTCACAGGAAGGACAGATGTATTGAAGTCCAGCTACGTGTGATCCGACTCCGAGCTAGAGTGCAGAGAGCTTTGAAAGTGCTTGCCCGCAGGAAAAAGAATGCTCTTCGGATGTAGAGTGAGCTTCTTCAGTAGTGTGTTTATTTTGTTGCCTTCCAGTTTTGTTGTGGTTGAGAAAGCCAGGGTGTGTGACAGTTGAAAGATTGTGAGGATGGCAGAGGACTTTCCAGAGTTTTGGGGGACGCCATATGAGAATGCAGTGAGATTCTTGGAAAAGATGGAATTCACAGCACTTATGAAGGATAGAGCAACCCCTGAGATTTTGTTTCAGATCTTGAATTATTGTTTGCAGGGAGATGCAAAAGCATGGTTGCAGACTCAAATGACTACCTTCAGGACTACTCATCCTCAGCAACAAAATCCGGAGTATACAGTGGTGAGAGCAGCTTTTCTTGCACGGTTTGCACAATTCAGGAGCCCTAATGAAGTATGGAAGGAGTTGTGCAAAATTCAGCAAAAGGATAATCAGGATGTGGATCAGTATTTGATAGAGTTTAGTAGACTGTGGAGTCTATGGTGTGAGGCTTTAATTCCTGAAATACCCCCGCAGATGATAAAGAGAGACCGGTTTGTGGCTGGTCTAGAACCTTCACTCCGTCTAAAGGTGGAGCTGAAGAATATTGATAGTTTTGAGGATGCAGTCAGAGTGGCTAGAGAGAAAGAATGGAAGGTCAAGAGACTGAGGCAGCTTGGTATGCAAGAGGAGCCTAAAACCCTGGTCAGCATGCCAGAAATGATTAAGGCATATGCAGAGAGAGAGCCGGTGTCTATTCCTATGCAGGATGATTCCCTGAGAAAGGATTTGCATGAAGCTGTGGAGCTGATGAAAACATTCAGCCTAAATTGGATGGAGATTGCAGGAAGAAGCAGAGGTCAAAATAACAGCGAAGACGCTATGGATGGAGGAGAAGGAAGTTCAGCTGGTGCAAGGAGAGTACCAGATTATGTGATGAGCTGTAGGCTGGAGTTGGAAGAGGAACTTGAGGAGACAGTCACAGATGAAGAGAGAGATTTTTTGAGTGAGATAGAGGAAGAGAGCATCTCATCAGAGGAAGAGAGTCAGTTGTCTTCACTGTTGAAGGAACCTGATGATGTAAAGGAGCTGGATATCATTACACTTATCAGTGGAGGCTTGTCACTTGCTATGGAGGAGGGTGTTGCTCAGCTAGATCTGTGTGAGGTGGTAGAAGAGAGCCCGAGAGAAGGGGTTGCTACCATAGATGGCAGAAATGTTGAGAGCCCATTAAAGGCAGCTACGGATAAGTCTATACGTGTAGATGATGATCATGCTCCAGTGTTGAGTGGTGATGATATGCCTATGATGGCTGAATGCAATCAGTTTGTGGTTGACACTGTGATTGTGCATACCGAAGAAGCTGAGATTTCAGGTTCAGCAAATGAGGAAGAGAGGTGTGAAATTAGTAGTGAAGATGAGAGCTCAATCATGTGTGACAGTGATGAAACTGATGTGGCTATTACTGATAAGGTAAAAGACCTACAGTCAGCAAGTGTTGATTGTGTGCATGCAAACTGTGATGAGTATGATGAGGTTAAGATTCAGTGTTTACAGGATGATGGTGATTCAGAGGATGAGATGGATTGCTTCCTTGATGGTGCACTGGATGATATGTTAGCATTGATCTCTTCGAAAGAGAATGAAAACACCAGTATGCATGTTGAGTTAGATGGCAGTGATAGTGTGGTTGATGATCAGCTGGATGCTTTGCTTGATGATACCCTTGTGGATTTTGCATGTGTAGTTGCTGATGATAAGATGTGTGTTTCTTATCATGCCCAAGAGAATGAGTCAGATGTTAGTGAGGACAGAATGCCTGTAAGATCTGTGTGTGAGGTTGTAACCTCAAAAGATGTGGCTGATGTGAAGCTGAGAAAGACTCATGATACAAGTGTGATGGCTAATAGCCAATGGAGTGGTGTGATGAGATGGCAGGATAAGCCATGGGATCCTGGAGGCTTAGTGAGAATGTGGGAACATGGAAGGAGTTGGTGGCTACATCAAGTCGATGTGTTGTTGATTCCATTTGATCCAGGGGGATGGTGCATTATGCATATCTGGCAGTCGAGGGTTCAAAGTTATCCTTTTGATCCAGGTGGTTTGTTGATGTTTTTCTTTAGCTGCTGGACATGAATGTCACAGCAGAAGAGAAGGGGTTGCTAAAGGTGTGTGAAGATTTTTGAAAACCCCAAACTCGTCTGTACATATGTACATGTGTGATGTTCAACCTGTGTGTGTGCTTGCTGGCGTTCAATCAGATTTTGTGTGAGCAACTTTCGAGCACTTCATGGTATCCAGGGACGGGATGGTGTTCATCATATGTGGATGGTCAGTGGGCAATCAAATGCTAAACGACTGGTGGCATGCATTTGTGTGCACATAGTCAATGAATATGTGCTTAAGTGCCTTGGTGTGTGATTTGGGGGAAATGTCTTGAGAGTGGTAAAATGTCACTGATGAGGTGGCAAATAAAGCTGAGGTGGCCAAATTGATTTGGAAAGGAGCATGCATGCACGTGGCTACGTGATGAAGGAAGCTTCTGGTCATGAGCTCGCGAGGATGGCAACGATGAAGAGGGACGAGGATTCGACAGAGGAGGGGTGTGTGGGCGGAGAGCTTCTGAAAAGGGGATTGCGCTGTGAGCAGGAGGAGCTCCTCTGGAGAGAGAGAGCTTGGAAAGCTGGGGGAACATCGCGATGCGGGTGCTCTATGAGCAGTAGAGAAGCTATGAGCATATATCGTAGTGAAGAGGAGGTCGTCTTCTCTTACTGGAACGTTTTTGAAAGGGCGAAGCATCTCAACTATGCCGAGAAGATACGTGAGTTCTAGAGCAAGGGAGAGTGGCTGCAGTGAGGACGCGATTACAGACTGCAGGGTCTAAAGAGAGGTGTCGCTACTGCAGGCTTGGAGGTCTTTCAGAGGGGCGGTTCTCTGGAAAAAGCTTGGTAGGAGAGGCACAACGGGAGGACTGTAAGGGAGGTCCAGGACTGCGCAGAAATATACGATGGTTGGAATGATGGGGACGACGGTGAGCTCTGTGGGCCAGGGAGAAGGCAGGCTGGGGAATAGTCCTGAGAGGACTGTCATGAGATGATGGAGAAGGGATCGTAGGCTCACAGCACAGGACGTGGTGAGTTCAGAGGTAACGAGGAGATAGTAGGGGCAATACGAGAGCCAGGGAGTATTTTGCGAGACGTGGGCTAGGAGGGGCTCACAGAAGGAGCAGAGGTCGAGGAGTTTAGAGGGTGAAGGTCCCAAAGAGAACGCAAGAAGGCCACGTGAAGAAGAGAACCGTGCACGATGGAAGGAGAGAGACTCCTGGAAAAGGGAGGACGGCGTCGATATTAAGCTGGGAGGACTTTGCGAGCTCAGAGGCAGTGGGGGTCGTTTGGTTCTGCAAGCTGGGGATCTGATGGTGGCAGGAAGCTTCGGAAGTTGGCTAGAAACATGACAGTGCAAAAGGAGGAGGAAGCTTCTGAGATGAAGAAGGAACGGTGAAGGTCCGTTGTTACTTTGGAGGGAGCTTCTCGATTTGGATAGGCGTCGCTACTACACAGGAGGAGTCCCTTGGATAAATGAAGGCTGGTGGAGAGTTCGTGGGCTGTGGCGAATCTATATGCACAGGCATTGGGACTGGTCGAGGTCAGCATATGCAAACACGAGGTGACCACTTAAGCTAATAGGATGATGAAAAACTGGCTTGCTAGCCAAGATGTCAAAGAGCCTTGCTTTCATGTCTTTGAGCAGTTCGGGATGGGCTAGTTAGTCGTCAAGTGAACACACAATTGCTTCAAAGCTGAGGGCAGAGAGGCTTTTGGTTAAGCGGGTGCTTTATGAAGAGTAACAGAAGTGCCGGGTGTTGACAATGGTCACGTATATGAAGGGTTGTTGCTCTTGTTGGGAGGTGCAGAAACTTGGCCCTAGGTGTCACTACTATATAAGGTGGATAAAGAGTGAGCACGAGAATAGCTATGAGGTAGCTATTATAGATTGAAGGCAGAGATGAGCAAGAGATGGCAGGCTGCATCATTTCGAGTGCTTGTGATGATCTATGGGAAAGATGAAACAAGATTTCTAACTGAGGCCACTTTGTGGGTGGTTGCCCGATGAATTGTGGGTTGGATGCATTTGAAGCTGAATGCTTTCAGAGTTATTGAAGGAAGGAGTCTGCTTGTGTTGGGCTGTGTGGTCCACTGGGTTTTTGTTTGAGGTTGTCTGGTTCTGGAGAAAGTGTGGCCAGAGTGTGAGTTGTATCAGAAGGTATATGTAGAGACAATGATGTTGAATGGATGCCTTTTGCCTTGTGATTGTGTTGTTCGGGTGTTTTGAACGTGGATGAGTGTGGCTGTGAAGGCGGGTTAGGCTCTATTGCTTTTGTCCATCCAACGTGTTGTGGGAATCTTGAATGAATGCCATCAGAGCCTCCACTCCAAGCTACTCCTTGTGAGAGCAATGCAAAGCATGAGCCATTCATATGTGTCACTCAAGCGGCTCCCAGATTGTTGCAATGTGTTTCCACGAGAGGAAGGGGGAAGGGCAAGAAGGGAGAGAAGGGGAGAAGAGAGGGGAGAAGGGAGGGCAAGGAAGGAGGGAAGGAGAGAGTGAAGGGGGACGGAGTGGCAAACACAAAGGCACTACAAGGGAGACAAGAGAACACCCAAAAACACTCTTGAAAGATAAGAGGGAGCTTGTAATCCAAACTTGTGCATCCAACAATGAAGACCAAAGTCAATAATTTGGCCTTTTATACAAGTCACCTTTACCTCTTGAAGGGAGGACCAACCCTTTTCCTTATACCACTCTCTCGTCTCTCTTTTGTTATAGCCACTTGGGCCCATATGGTACCAAGGCATTCTCTCAACCTCCTCTCGTCTTCAAATGGCTTTTATTCCAAGTGTGAATATAGTTTCAGAAACCAAGCACTTGCACATGCATATAACGTGGACTATTCCATTTAAGGAGTCCTAGGAAACTTTTGACTTGTGTGAAAGATTTCATTGGTAATCTCACTTATCTTGATGGAGAGAGAGAACTTGATTATGGAGGATTACCACAGAGTTAATGAGGAAAAGTGAGTGAAGATAGGGTGTGTCTTTACTAAAGATGCCAAGTTGGCAATGACATAGGTACAACTCTCTCAAGGACTTTTCAAGAACTTATATATTTTTGCTATTGAAATAGGAGATTTGTAAATTATTGTTTTGTTTTCATTGTGTTTTTGATTGGGTTTTTTGGTTTGCTCTCTTAATCTTGCTCACTTTTATTGGTTCACTCACATTTTCTTGCTTGCTCTTTGGTAACCCTCTCTATGCTGGAGGTTGTCTGGTGCTCTATCCTAGAGGCTTACCCATGTACCGACAAGAGCATCTACTCTAAGAACACTATAAAAGATCTACCATTATTGGGCTTATGCTAAACTGTCAATATGAACGAAGCCATGTGAGAACTGTGTGTAGGCCAAGGATCAAGCCTATAACATGATGGTAACAATTGAGTATCAGGCATAGACAAAAGGACATATAGGGCTGATGTATATGTGGGAATCGATGCCAAAAGATAGTCTACAATGTGTGACTTCACGTGGGTGGCATGTGTGTGCAAATGTGCAAAACATCTTGACTCTGAGAGGAAGATCAATGCTAAGTGTCACACTAAGTGATGAACTGCCGAATGCCAAGGGACAAAGCTAGTGTCAGATGTGTGAACATGTACACCGATGATAGAACCAAATGGGACTGACACTAGTGGGAAGTAATCGAGGAATGTGGCAATGGCTTACTTGGCTTGGTGGAGTTGGATCTCCTCTATGGCAGTGCTAGTCTACATCTAGACTACATGTCAAAGTGCTAAATGCAGCAAAAGAATTTTATGTGCTAGGTGCACTTCAATGGATTAGGAGGGGAATTCAATTATGAGGATTCAATGAGGATGACCTATGCAAAAGCAAATGCCAAATTTGAGGTGCTCAACACGTAGAGCACAACAAGCAATTTTGCATTTTGGATCACCTCCAAATTCCACCTGGATCTCGGGGGGTTCACCTCATAAAATTTTAGTGTACCACGTGCATTCAAAAGGAGGGGTATTTTAATTGAAATTTTTTGAAAAAATTTAATAGGATAACAATAATAGGAGGGGTTTTTTAATCCAACTTTAGAAAAAAATCACTTAGTTCATAAGTAAAGAGGGGTGTTTTTATTAGGGGAAATTTTTTAGTTAAGAGGTTTTTTAAATACCCCTTGAACAGACGTGATACATCGGGTTTCTTAGTAGTGCACCCCCGGAGACCTGGAGGATCAAAAGATATGGCTCCCGAAAAGATGGCCAAATTTTGATCCCAAGAGGGTGATAAAAAAGATGTTGTGGATGGAAGATGATGTGGCATGATGGGTCATGTGAAGTGTGGAAAGGTGTTCCTGTGAAGAGGCAACTATGTCTAGCTAGCACTTTGCTGACATGGTAGTTGATGACTTGGCATTACCATGTGGCATACTGACATGGCATGCTAAGGTGGTAGTTGTTGAGGTGGAACTAGATTGATGATGTGTCAATCATCAATGCTGATGTGGCACTGGTAGCTTGAATGGTGATGTTAGGATTCCCTCTCAACAAATCAATAGAGCGCAATTTTTTCTTCACCTTGTGTAACACAAAGGAAGTCAAGCAATTTATTGGTCACATCAAGTGGCAAAACCAATTTGTTTGGTACCTTTCCCATGTATGTCAACCTCTAACAAAGTTGAAAAAGAAGAATGAACAATACATCTAGAAAGAGGATCAGGAGAAAGCATTCCAATTATTGAACAAACATGGTCGCACCAATTTTAGTTCCATTGGAGTAGAATCTAGAATTCCATGTGTTTGTAGGCAGATTGGACATTGCTATTGGGGCAATACTTATGCATATACACAGCTCTAGGTGGTTCCAACCGATATATTATGCAAGCCGAACTCTGTTGCCACCAACAAAAAGAAATTATTCAGTCACCAAAAGAGAGGGATTGAGTGTGATTTACTCACTATAGAAGTATCAATGTTAACTTCTAGGTAATCAAGTGGTGTTCCATGTGGACCATCAAGCATTGATGTACTTAATGAATAAGCCTCAATCCGTCAAGAAGGCTGGTGTAGTGGATATTGTTGCTACAAGAATTTCAATACTGAGTGGTACATACACCATGAAGACAACACTTGGTGGCAGATTATCTGAGAAGACTAGAAATAGTAGAAAGTATAATTCTTCATAGATGGAGTTTGCCTAGATACTTTTACAAAGGACCAAAAATTATGATTGGCACTAAGAACCAAACCGTTCTTGATAATAGTAGGATCATTGTATAGGTGTGGAATTGTATAGGTGTCCGAGAACATGAGCAACATGCTATGTTACAAGAAGCTCTTTAGCGGGTGGCATGTGAAATTTTTTTCGATGAAATCATAAGAAATAAAATTTTTTAGGCCGGACTTTGGTGGAAAACGATGCTGAAGGATTCTCACAAGTTTGCGGCCAAGTGCTGGTATTGCCAAAGAGATGAACAGCCTACTGATGTAGACCGGCTACCTATGAATCCCATCCTTTCTCTCAATCCATTTCAAAAACGGGGACTAGATTTCATAGGTTTGATAAAGCCCGTGGTGGAGATAAAAAAGAATCAGTACATTTTGGTAGCAATAGATTATTGCACCAAGTGGGTTGAGGCAGAATCACTCAGAGATAACTCCTCGGGTAGTACGGTGAAGTTCCTCTATCAAAAGATCATAACCCAGTTCAGATGTCCAATTGAAATGGTATCAGATCAAAGAGGCCAGCTATTTGGCGGGCAGTGAAGAAACTAATGACAATTCACATGATTCTACACAAAGTGGCATCAACATATCACCCACATATGTAATGGGTAGGTAAAAAGCACCAATAAAACAATTAAACATATTCTAAAAATGACAGTGTCAAAAAACAAGAAGGACTAGGATACCACACTTGATTAAGCTTTGTGGGCATTCCTGACATCATACAAAGTCACCACAAGGATGAAACCATTCTGACTCATCTATGGATTAGAAGCCATCATTATGATGTTCATTGTGGGAAGCATTCGGATCACACTAGAGAAATTGGATCTAGAACAATCAGTGGAATTTTGCCAAGAGTAGCTTGCACATCTTGAAGAAGATTGGTTAAAAAGACGGTATACAATACAAATAATTCAGTCACATGAAGACATGCATGAGTGAACAGGAACATAAAATATAGGTTATCCACACGATGTGTGGGAGAAGGATCATCTTCCACAATAGAGAATGTACCAAGTGAATGTTTTTGAAAAGTAAATGGAATTTAATTTACTATTTTCCATCTCTATCTGTATACTAAATTTCTCTGATCATCTTTTCCTAAAATTTGTAATATGAAATGAGAGAAACATAGAGTTTCTTTTAGAAAACGCATTGAGAATACTTCTAAGTGGCAAGAGAAACATTAAACCTTTGCCTTGCAACCTGTTCACTCCAAACGTAACTGCGGATTATTGAACATCATTAACACTCAACTCACTAGACCACTACTACCGTTGGTCTACCGCCCTTACTTTTGGTAATCTTTGCTTCAATTGTGGGGTCACCACTTCTAGTGCCGGTGCTCGCCATTCAAAAGTTAACTAACACCATTATGCTACTTGTCCAATCATGACCCAGATGCCACCTAATCACTCATTTTGGCCTAGCCTAAGGGCCAATATATTGCCATGGCTAGGTCCTCATGTTCCAAGATTGGCCGATACTAGTCACTCCTCAAAGTATGAGGCATGCAGGTTAAAGCCACGAGAATGTTGTGCAGAATTTCGTCATTGATGGGGAGGGGATGTGGAAGAACCCAATGCAAAATATGGTCTAGATTCATCAAGATCAAGAGCTCTAGAGGACTATGGTCCTAGAGAGGGAGGGTCAAAGGGATTCAACCTTTGTTGTTGCTTAAGGGGAGGCCGTGGGTTCAACAAGTTGATATCCAGTGGAGAAACCAAATCAATGACTAGAGTTTAGTATAATTCTCTAGCTTCTCCTTAGGATGAGAAAAATTTTCCCATAGGCTCTCAGCTTCTTCCAATTCTTGGCATATCTTGGCATTCTCTACTTGTAGAGAGCCTGCCTATTCCTATGCTACCTAGAGAGCCTTTGGGTCTACCGTCATCTTTTGCATGTTCTCTAGGAAGAGGTTGGTTGCTCCTAGATTGACCTTATCATCCTAGGACTTGGCATTAATGTAACTTAGTCTAACAACTTCACACTTTAAATTGCCAACTTAGTCTATCTTGGTATGAGTCTAATGCAACAAGGGGTGACTTTCAACCAGCTTGTTGTAAACTGTCTTCTTACCTTCAAGCTACTGCTTCAAATTGTCTCACTTGGTAGTGACATCAGCCTCTACCTCAGGCTAGGCGTGTCCACCTCAAAGAACCATGTTAGTTCATTCCAATCCTGTGCTTGAAGAAATAAAACATGATTGAGTACCTAGGGAGGAGCTAGTGGTAGTGGTTAGGTTAGCTAGGTAATCCAAGGCATCAGTGGCATGAACCATATTCTCCCTCAAGATATGCCATTAAGACTCAATGGCATTCCTATCCTAGTGATCATCTTGAAGTAAGAGGGGATTCAAGGGAAATGTCTTAGAAGGGGGTAGTCTTTGGAGAGTTTTAGGAGACATAGGGAGTGTGATTTTGTTGGTCGAAATTATCACCATTACTCCACTAGTTTTTTGTAGCACATAGCCGAGCTTCTTCTATTGCTCTACCGGTGTCTCCTTAGTTTTCTTGGTCATGGCCTTATAACTTGTAGGTGCCTCTTGCCTATGCTACTTGGTGCCCATCTCATTTGTAGCCTTTTGTCTCAGACTTAGGCTATTCTTGGGAGGTGCTCTTGTCTTTGTTCCCCTGTCAGTTCTTCTATCTACTATGGTCACTTTGCTCCAAGGAGCCTTGTTCATCAGACTGCTTCTCGCTATTCTCCTTAGCTCTAAATGACCCTCCTCCTCCAATGGGTATGAGAATGGAATTGGGAAACGATATCTCTTCAGATGTGAGTCTATGTGGTAGCATACATAGAAGGGGTTTGAGCGATGGGGTTTGAGTTTGCATTACATCTGGCCTTTGCTGGTGGCTTTTACATGTGACTCAAAAGTCTTCTCAAATGTGGAGAACCATTCTACCTATCCTCCACTTATGTGACCATCCAAGCAAAAATTTCATTACAAAAAATTTGGACTCAAAAAGGGGCCCTTTGGAGAATTACTAAAATATTAGAGGCTTGGATAAGGGAATATGGTATCCATGAAGGAGATTATGCCATGTGGACTTCTCTATAACAAAGGCTCCCCAAATCTAAGGGAAATTTTAGTTTTTTTTCAAAATACCCCAAAAACCATCATTGGTGGTTCACAATAAAAAATTATCTTTGATAAGCCTCCCCTGACCATGTCAGACCTCCTTGTTTTCCTCCCAGGGCAAACTATCCCCTAGCTAAAACTATGCTCATGTTTTCCATTTGGTTCAACCATTTGGCCCAAACTTTGACTTCCTAACGAACTCTCCCCCTATTCTCTCTCTTCTAAAACGTTTCAAACATTCATTCTTGCCACTTTCTAGTTGGTTTCAAAATATCTTCTTTCCACTCTTGCTTAGTCATTCTCTCTCCTCTTTGCTCACGTTTTTCTTCCACATTTGAAAATCTCTCAGAGAAACTTCTGTCAAAGCTATGTTCATCCCTCTTCTCTTCCATTCATTCTATACTTATTTCACTCTCTCTTAGAAACCAAAGTTGTGACCTAAATCTGCTTGGAACGAGTGAGAAAAATGGGTGTTCTCTCATTTTCGATTCTTTCCTCACCTTTTTGGAGTATAGAGAGTCACCTCCTGAAGCTGCGACCTAAATCTGCTTGGAAGGAGTGAGAAAAGCAAGTGTTCTATCATTTTTGGCTCTTTCTCTACCTTTTTGGAGTATATAGAGTCAACTCCAGAAGAAGGAACACATAATGAAGTGATTTCATCTTGAAAGTTTTGTTTGTATTAAGTAGATATGTTTTTGTATCACACTTTGTCTATATGTTTTTTACAAGAGACAAGGAAGAGGGAAAGATTGACGTAGTTGATATATAAAACTACAATATGATTTTTGACATTTTTTTCTTCATTGGTATAGGACTTATATTCGTATACTTACAAAGAGTGGGAGCCTGCAGCATGCACAACTGGGGTGTTGCATGTCCTCCATGTTGAGATCGGGAGTCTTCAGTCTGAAGGTCACACACCACTAGAATTAAAAAAGGACGAGATCTTCTTCTATGACTCAATTTTCATTGTGCCAGATGAAGAAGGACAGTATGGTAGATTAGAATCTCTTCCCTTGCCCTCTGTTGATAGTCCCGAATGGCTGCTTCCAAGCATAAAGATAAGTGAATCATATAGAAATAGAATGTTTAATGATGTGAGAAATGCTATGAAGACAACTACTGGTGGAAGAAATGCTAGGTTGAGCTGGTTTCTTCCATTTCCATGCTTTGCTAATTTCTTTTCAAGTTGTAGGCAATTAATGAAAACAAAGATTACTTACACTTGCAAGAGCTTAGAAATGGATTGGCTATCTGAGCTATTTGACAATGGATGGACAACAAGAACATGTCATGTCGAAAATTTAGTACAATGTCGATTGAACACTTTAGATGTGACATTTAGGTGAGCAAATCTTACAATTATTGTTTGTATAAAAAATGATCAGGATACTATGTATTAATAGATCCCAAATTTTGCAGTATTTCATTGGAAGGCAAAATCTTTGCATGAATTTCACATATAGAAGGTTAAGATGGAAGAACCTTCAATGGGAAGCAATGGATGATGATCTGCATGATGGGACTCACTGTCCTATTGTCAAGGTATCAATTTATTGGCAAGGACATCCTGAACTAATTTTGGAATTGGAAGAGGAGTGGACCATGCGATTTATAAGGGAAGAATTGCAATTGGCAATAGCAAGCCCTCCCTAAGACTATTATTTTAGACTTGATAATCACAAAGTTAGATATAGGGATGAGACAAGTATATGTCATGAACATTGATTTTACATATACACTTCTTGTATTTTGTTAGCAGCTCCACCCTTTAGATCAGTTGTATATGGGGTTTTTTTCAATCTCATAGTCTCTCAAAGACCTTAATTAACTTTCTTATTTTTCTCTTTCTCAACCTAGAGGTGCAAATGAATAAATGCAATCTTAACTCTCTCTCTTTTCCCATTCTCTACCTCTCTCTCTCTCTCTATCCCACTCTCCATCTCTCTCTTTCTGTCCCTGTCTCCATTGTCATGGACATTGTTTTCATGTATAGACTTTTGTATTTTGTTAGCAAATCCACCCTTTGGATCGGTTGTATCTGGGTTTTTTTTCAATCTCTTAGTCTCTCAAAGACCTTCATTAACTTTTGTATTTTTCTCTTTCTCAACATAGAGGTGCAAATGAATAAATGCAATCTTAACTCTTTGTGTCTCCCTTTGTATCCCTCCCCCTCCCTTTGTCTCTTTCCATCCCTTTGTGTCCTTGATTGCTCTCTCTCTCTCTCTCTCTCTCTCTCTCTCTCTCTCTCTCTCTCTCTCTCTCTCTGCATAGTATAATTGCTATCTATCTCGAGATCACACACTCTTTGTCTTGCACAATACAGATATACAAATACCCACACAAATTTAAAATTACAAATATTTATCACTTTATCATTCATAGACCATAGAAAGCCATCAATCTAGAGGTGCATACTTAATTTAAAAAATCTTAACAATAAATGAAACAATACTTTGGATTATATATGATTTTTGTTCATACATGTAACAATGCCTCATTGCCAACTGCATTGTTGAAGCACTAAGAATCCAAGAAACTAGATATCATATGAAATACCTACCATCATGTCTTTACTATCTCTAGAGTATGGGGGGGGCAACAATTCTTACAAAGAAACCACATTTATGGTAGCTATCTCACCACTTGTCTTACAGCACACATATGAGATCTAGACTTCGATGCCAAATCTCTTCTCTTCATCCACATATTGCAGCACAACACTCCTTCCCCTACATAGTCAAAAACATAGGAAAGCCACCAAAGGGTTTGCATCTCAAAATAGCTAGCATGATGATGAATACAAAATGGTTAAGAAATACTGGCACCCTTAGACCAAACAAGGAAATCTTGATTAGGTACTAAAGAACACAGGGATTCTATTTGGCGAGTTTTTTCCTAACGAGTTTGTGAGCTTTTTTGCTCCTAAGAACATAAGGAATCCAATTGAAAAATATTTTATAGTCTTTTATATTTTATAGTCCTAGGATAGGAACCTCAGGGGGATTAGTATTTTTTGCTTACTAGGAAAAAAACTCACCAAATAGAATCCCACCTAGTGGGTGTAAAATATAATCCCCCTTAAATGGTAAACATCAACAACCAATAAAGAACTTGCAAAAATAAACAAAAAAAACCCGCTTAAATGGAAAACATAAACAACTAACAGAGAACTCATAAACTCGCAATAAAAAACTCTCCAAATATCCCTTTCAGATGTATTTAATGACAAGGTATTGAACAAAAAAACATGTTCTATAAGACACAAGGCACTGAAGAAGTTCAACTTCATAAGTGACTATTCAAATCCATGACTTGGCAAACTTTATGAAGGCTTCATCACATGTATGTAATTTAATATATTTCAAAGGGATACCACTCTAAATTGAGTCTAATAGAGGCCAAAAGAGAGATGCAGGTCACATCATTGATTCAATTGACAACTACAAAGCAGAAATTCAATATTGTTTAGGTTATATGAATGTTATGCCAAAAATAAATATCAAGGGAATTTGATTGAGAGTGCTCTCAACGGAAGCAGAATGGAAGAGGGAGAGAGAGAAATAGAGAGCCACACAAGTTTTTGGTGGTGCAAAACACTCTAATCTTCTTTTTCATTCATTTGTATATGTGTTTGAGTATTATACATTACTAGGGTAAAGGCAAAGTGACCTTTAACCCATACAACCTCCCACTTAAAGGACAATGTGCCTTTAAGGGAGAACAACCAGTGAGCATACTATCCAATGCCCATCAATACACGACAATACTCAAACCGCTGACTAGGTAGACTCTTCGTCAGCATATCTACAGGGTTATCATCTGTATGAACCTTGACAAGATCTATGCGCTTGTCCTCAAGTACCTCCCTGATGAAATGGTACCTGACCTCAATGTGTTTGGTCTTTGCATGTAAGACTAGATTCTGTGCTATTCAATGCTAGCTAAATAACATTCATGGAATCACTATGCAATGTCGGTACACCTGTATGAATCCCCAAATCTCCCACTAGCCGATCAAGCCATATAGCCTCCTTGCAACCCTCTGTGGCTACAACAAACTCAGCCTCTGTGGTAGACAAAGCAATGCACTTCTGTGCGTGAGACATCCACGACACTACACAACCTACAAAGGTGAAAACCAAAAGTGGATCTCCTACTATCCACATGCCCTGCATAGTCTGAATCTCTGTACCCAAGTACACACATGTCTCCTCCACCAAAGCAGATGCACATCTCCTTGGTACCCTTCATGTACCTCATGATGCACTTAACTGCCTCCCAATGACTCTTTCCTAGATTAGCCATATACCGGCTAACAACTCCCACTGCAAGTGCAATGTCTGGTCTAGTAGCTATCATAGCATACATAAGACTCCCAACCACCTCTACACTAAAAGGGCTAAGGATAATAGCCTGATACTCCTGGCACTATATGTGGATGATATGCTATTGGCTAGCAAGAATACGTATGAGCTAGATGCATTAAAGGCCAAGTTGCATGAGGCCTTTGATATGAAGGATTTGGGACTTGCAGGTCATATTCTTGGTATGCGCATCATGCGTGATCGGAGTAGGAAACTCCTTTGGCTTTCACAGAGGGAGTATGTTACAAAAGTATTGCATCATTTCAATATGGAGGGGGGGAAGGCAGTGAGTACTCCATTGCCTCCATATGTGAAACTGAGTCATACAGATAGTCCCAAATCAAATGAGGAGAGGGCCATGATGGCCAAGGTTCCTTATCTCATTTGGGACTATCTGTATGACTCAGTTTCACGTATGGAGGCAATGGAGTACTCACTGCCTTCCCCCCCTCCATATTGAAATGCTGCAATACTTTTGTAACATACTCCTTCTATGAAAGCCAAAGGAGTTTCCTACTCCGATCATGCGTGATGGCCAAGGTCCCTTATCTGATTTGGGACTATCTATATGACTCAATTTCACATATGGAGGCAATGGAGTACTCACTGCCTTCCCCCCCTCCATATTGAAATGATGTAATACTTTTGTAACATACTCCTTCTGTGAAAGCCAAAGGAGTTTCCTACTCCGATCATGCGTGATGCACATACCAAGAATATAAACTGCAAGTCCCAAATCCTTCATATCAAAGGCCTCATGCAACTTGGCCTTTAATGCATCTAGCTCATAAGTATTCTTGCTAGCCAATAGCATATCATCCACATATAGTGCTAGGAGTATCAAGATATTATCCTTAGCCCTTTTAGTGTAGAGGCAGTGATCAATTTCACTCCTTCTAAAACCCTGGGACCAAATGAAAGCATCAAACTTCTGATACCATTCACTAGGCACTTGCTTAAGACCATAGAGACTCTTCTTCAGCTTGCAAACTAAATGTTATTTGCCCTTTTCTTCAAAGCCTTCCGACTGCACCATGTAAATTTCCTCATGTAGATCCCCATTCAAGAAAGTTGTCTTGACATCCATCTGCATAAGCTCCATATCCTCTGTTGCCACTAGTCCAAGCATGCATCTAAGTGTGGTCGTCTTCACAACCAGAGAGAATATTTCATCAAAGTCCACACCCTCCTCTTGCTTGAACCCTTTAGCGACCAAACGGGCCTTGTACCTAGGCATATCATCACCTATGACCTTCATCTTGTAGACCCATTTACATGGCAATGCTTTCTTTCCATGAGGCAAAGAAACCAAGTCCTAAGTCTTATTCTTCATAAGTGAACTCATCTCTGATTGCATAGCATACTCCCACTTGCGTTGATCCTCGCACATCATAGCCTCCTTGTAGCAAGAAGGCTCCCCGCAATCAATAAGCATCCCATAGTCTACCCCTGGAACAAACCTATCAGGTGGTCTAGACACTCTAGATGATCTTCTCAAGGGCATTTCAGCTTCCTGTCCCACCTGCATATCAGCCACATTTGGCTCATCATTTCCACTAATAGATGATCCATCATCTACCCTTGATTGTATACCTATGGGAGTACTTGGTGGTACCATTTCTTGCACATTTGGTGCATGGACAGCTTGCTGTCTATCAACATATGTAGGTGGATTCACGTCCTAGAAAGTGATTCTCCTCATTTCCACATCCCTCATGGGTGCCTTATGCATCTTCTTCTCATTGAAGGCTACATCATGGCTGCGTATGATCTTCTTTGCTTCTGGATCCCAGAGATGATAGCCCATCTCTCCACTTTCACCATAACCCAGAAAGATGCATTTCCTAGCCTTAGGATCTAGCTTCTTTCGAAGCTCTTTTGGACATGTGCATATGCCTCACACCCAAATATAGGCAAATGAGAGTAAGAGGTCTTCTTGCCACTCCATGCCTCTTTAGGAATACCACCATCCAAACTCTTACTAGGTGATCTATTGATCACATGCACTGCAGTCTTCATTGCCTTAGCCCAAAAACCACCAGAAAGACTTGCATTGGAATGCATGCATTGCAACCTTTCTTGAATGGTACAGTTCATCTTTTCTACAACTAGATTTTGCCCTGGAGTATGAGGAGATGTGAGCTCCCTCTTAATCCCACGTGTATCACAGAAATGCTAAAAGTCATGAGAGAGATACTCTCCACCATTGAGTCCGTAGGCATTTAAGCGTTCTACCTGATTGATTCCCAACCAAAGCTAGCCATTTCTGAAATACCTGGAACACATCACTCTTCTGAGCTATAGCATAAGCCCACACTTTCCTAGTTGCATCATCAATGAATGTCACATAGTATTCAGCCCTGCCTAATGACCGTGTAGGCATGGGACCACATACGTCTGAATGCACCAAATCAAGCTTTTTAAACTCTTTCTTTCCCCTTCTTTTATGGGCTGATTTAGTTTGCTTCCCATAGAGAGTGCTCACAAAATTCAAAATCAGAGAAACTCAAATGCGGTACATAACCCAAATGGCATAAGAGTTTCATCCCATTTTGGCTCATATGGCCCAACCGGTAATGCCATAAAGAAGTGCTTGGCTGCTCGGTTATTGCAACAACATGATCAAGCACATCTGATACATGTAAGGGATACAAAGTCCCACACTTGGCACCCCCGGCCAAAAGCATAGAGCCCTTTTGAATTTTCCAACTCCCAGAACCAAAGATGGTCTGAAAATCAGCATCATCTAGCTGACCTGTTGAAATGAGACTCTTGGTTAGCTTAGGCACATGTCTCACATTTTTCAAAATAAATGCAGACCCATTTGCAAAAGAAAATTTTATGTCACCTACTCCCACTATGTCACATGCATAGTCATTTCCAAGATGCACACAATCTGTCTTTCCACTGTCATAAGTGGAGAACCATTCCCTATGGGGAGTAACATGGAATGAAGCACCAGAATCCAAAATCCAATTTGGGAATATGCATAATCTGAAGTGGTAAGCAACTTTGCAGATAAACTAGACATGAAGAGAATGTCATTGTCACTATCATGTGTGACTGCATTGATCTCCTCGATCTTCTATTTTCCTTTGTCCTCCCTTGGACTCTCTTCCTTCTGATTTGCACCGTAATTTGCATTCTTTTTCTTATCCTTTTGCTCTCTTTTAAGCTTGTAGCAATCCTTTTCCATGTGGCCCTTCTTGCCACAATAGTGACACTCAATGTTCCATGCCCTGGACTTGCTATGGGACTTTCCTCTTTCTTGAAACTTCCCCTAGACTGTGATTTGCCCCTTTGCACTTCAAGGCTGCATCCTGCTTGTTGCCTTCCATTGACTTCTGTCTAATCTCCTCGGCCAACAAGCTACCAACCACATCATCAGAGTTAAATACTCCACTAGGTGCAGAGTTATTGATAGCAGTACAGAAAGTATCCCATGAGGATGGTAATGAGCATAAGAGAAATATTGCCCTCATTTCTGCATCAAAATTCAGCTTTTGAGCTTGAAGCTGACTGAAAATGATATTAAATTCATTCAAATGCAAAGCTATGGATACTCCCTCCTTCATGTGCAGCCAAACAATCTCTTCATGAGATAGACTTTGTCCCTCCTTCATGTGCAGCTCAAACAATCTCTTCATGAGATAGACTTTGTTTGAGGCACTCTCTTTCTCATATGTAGCACACAGCTTTTTCCATAAAGCTTCTGTAGTCTTTTCAGTGACTACTGTGAAATAAACTATCTCCCCAAGATGAAGTCTAATGGTAGACTTTGCCAATGCATCCAACTCATTCCATTCATTTGTGGACATAGGTGCAGGCTTAGCTGCAATCCCTTGCAAGGGTTTTATTTGCTTCTTTTGAATAATCACATCCCTTATTTGGTCTTTCCACAAAGAAAAGTTTGTCCCATCAAACTTTTTAATGCTGAAAAACTCCTTTTCAGACATGAAAGAGGATGCCATAATGCAAATAAAGCAAAATCCCAAATGCTAGTGCCTGTAAGAGAGAATCACACCAAATACCAGGTGCACCCAAATGTGTATGCCACAATAGAGTGAAATATCACCAAAACTCAAAGCTCAAAGCATCAAAAGATACAGCTGACTCATGTGCATGTACTATGCATCCATATGAGCAAATCTGGCCTAAAAGAAAATGCCAACTGCAATGGCAATCCAAAATGCCAATAAGTGCCAAATGGCTCAAGCATAAACACCGCCCATGGGCATATGCATCAACAATATCTCATCTAAGAGAGCATAACACTATCAGTGCATCACCTGCAATGTGTCAAAGCTATCCCTTAGCATAAAATAGCATCCATATGCAAAGCATCTATAAAAATAGCATCCCACAAGGCAATCTGGGCCTATCAGTGCATCCAATAAGGATCGCAATGCATCCAAATGGCCTATAAATCATCCACTACAACCCAATGCACACCATGAATGAGCGCACATGGCTCAAACTGCAACTAGAGTGATCTGCATAAGGTATGCTCAAGAAATCATGGTCCCACGGTAATGACCGCTACTGACAATAGAACCTGAGATGCCTCAAAACATGGGTGCCATAATCAGACTCAGCAAGACTGACAAGAAGGGGTTTTTAGGCATCCGGAACAAAATGGGACAGATGGTTTTGGAAACCGTGGTCCCAATCACTGGCTCGAATACACGGACTGAAAAACGTTTTTGGAAACTGAACTGTTTGTGAACTCCACTGGAGTGTGAATGATGAGCAACATAGAAGTTTTAGGACCTCCTGAGTGTTGAGATATCGAGCTCCACTCATGATATGCCACGGTGATTGTTGTGCATTTATGTCAACGACTTGTTAGCTGCAGATGCGGTTGGTACACCGCCCATGAATAATAGCTGGATGATAGCTATCTTTATGTACTCTAGTTAGTGGCTCAGTTTGTATGCCACCTAGGTTAGCTGAGTTTGGTTTGAGACCCACATATAGGGTTCATCTACTCCTTTTGTATTAAGAGAGTTCTTTTGGCTTTCACAACTAAGAAGAGGAAAATTGTTTTTAGCCTCCACCTGTGTGTATTCCCCCATTGTGTATGTGAGAAAGCTGCAAGTGAGACTCCTTACCTCTCTCCCATTCTCTTCACATGGTATCAGAGCTCAGTTTGTGGTAAGGAGCTCAAGAAAGCAAACCAAGTTCACGGTGTCTTGGTAAGAGGACCGGTGTTGCTTTCCTTTCTCAAGTTTGGGAGCAAATCTCTGCAGGTAGCACAGCCAAAAAGTGCAAGAGTGCACTATCTCAGATTGGGATGCCCTTCGTGGTGCGGCAAGAGGGTAGTATATGCTACGGGGTCATTTTGGGGCCTGTTTTGGTGACATTATTTTTTTGATTCAAGGCCATTTCGGGGCCCGTTTTGGTGGCAAAAGTTTTTCACATGCACTCAAAAAAGTGCCCTGTTTTGGTTGTGCGACTGCTGTTCTGTAGGTCGGTGAAAAGTTCTCGTAGAAATTGCATCGTATGCCTATGCACAGAGATATGGGGAGTGACAAAATCATTCTTATTGCCTGTTGATGCAAAATCGTCACTAGGAAGTGACTATGTGGTCAAATACCACTTTCGTCAATGTTGCAGATTTGCCCTTGTGAGGCAGAAGTTGTGTTTTTTGCAATGATAGAATATTTTTGCAGTGTTTTGTAATGGCATCTGATGCTCTTTCACAGATAGTCATTGAAAAAGCTTGACAAGAAGAACTTCCCAGCATGGAAGTTTAGAATGGTGAATTTCCTTAAGGGAAAAGGCTATTGGGAGATCATTATTGGAGCTAAACAAGAACCAGTTATTCCTAATGTTCCCAATCAATAGGAGTTGCAGGCATTTAAAGGCTAGCATAAGAGAGCCAAAAAAGTTATGTACTAGCTGTCTATCAGTATTTCAAATTCTATGAATGTGCATATTCAGGATGCAAGCATGCCAAAGGAGGCATGGGATACTTTGACAAAAATGTATAGCACAAATACGCAAGCCAGGAAAATGCAGCTCAAGCAGGAGTTGCATAATGTGCAAAGAGAAAATATGAGAATCAATGACTACCACATGAAGGTGAAGAAGATTGCAGATGCACTTGCTTCCAATGGAAGATGATGATTTAGTTTCTATGACCTTGAATGGTCTAGGAAAGGATTATGCACAATTCCGGACATCCATTGCCGTTCGTGAAAAATTTCCTGATTTTGAGGAGTTGATTGCTCTTCTAATTTCTGAAGAGCAGAGAAATGGTGGTGCATCTTCTTCAGGAGGAACTTCAAAAGAAGCTATCTTCTACTCAAATGCTAGAAGAGGTAGAGGCAGAGGTAGAGTAGGCCGATCTGGAGGTCATGGCAGAAATCAAAATATGCAGCAAATTCAAGAAAACCAGTCCCATGGAGGAGGACGTGGTAACCTTAGAGGCAGGGGGAGCCAAAGAGGTCGTGGTGAATGGCAGAGAGGCCAAAATGCAAACAGCAATGTTGCATGCTACTACTGTGGTAAAATGGGTCATATGGCTAAAGACTGCTATAAAAAGTAGAATGATATCATGAATGGAAAATTGCAGCAAGGCAATTATGCATCCTCTAGTAGACAGGGTGATGACAGAAATGAGCATTTGTTAATGGTGCAGCACATGACCAATTTTGTGAAAAGTGCAGAAGAAAGTAATGATGTGTGCTATGTTGACTCACGTGCATCAAACCACATGACGGGTCATGCGGAATGGATGCAGGATGCAAGGAAAATGGAAAGACTGGTGATGATACTACACATCCTATTGTGCAGATTAGTAAAGTTCCTTTGTCTATGCAGGATGGGAAAAAGAAATACCTGTCTGATGTATTTCATGTCCCGAATATTACCAAGAACCTGGTTTTTATTGGTCAAATGGTTGAGCAGGGCTTGCAGGTTAGATTTAATCCTCATGGATGCTTTGTTGAGGATATGAAAAATAAAGGTTGCTTGATAGCAAAAGGGAAGAAGAAGGGCAGGATGTTTACATTGGATGCGGACATGCTTGAATTGAGTGCAGCAATGTTTGCACATGGTACCGGTGTAGTTGCAAATATTGATATTTGGCATAAATGCATTGGTCATGTTAATGTACAGTGACTTAAATTAATGTAGGCCCAAAATATTGTTGTAGGATTGCCTAAGTTCAAGGTTACAGAAATGCATAAGGTATGTGAAGCCCGCCAATTTGGAAAACAGGCAAGGAAACCATTTCCTAGACATGTTCAAGAGAGTAAGAGGCCATTGGAATTAATCCACTCTGATGTGTGGACTACTAAAGCTGCATCTATTGGAGGATGTCATTATTTTGTCTCTTTTATTGATGACTATAACAGAAAAGTTTGGGTGTATTTTATGAAAAAAGAAAAGTGAAGTGTTTGGGCATTTCAAAGCTTTTAAAGCTATGGTTGAAAAAGAAACAGCCTTGCAAATAAAATTCCTAAGGTCAGATGGAGGGGGAGAGTACCTCTCAAATGAGTTTGCAAGGTTCCTGCAGCAGCATGGGATAAAGCAGCAATATTCATGCATTCATACCCCACAGTGAAATGGACTTGCAAAAAGGAAGAACAGGCATATTGGAGAGGTATCTTGTGCCATGCTCAACGAAAAAGAGCTGCCAGATTATTATTGGGCTGAAGCAATTGCTACAGCAGTCTACATAATGAATAGGATTCCCATTGCAGCAATACATGGCATGACGCTAGAGGAGAGGTATACTGGTAGGAAACTACATATTTCTCATTTGAAAGTTTTTGGTTGCATTGCCTATGTTCATGTGCCAGATGAGTTGAGATCCAAGCTGGATCCAAAAGTTGAGATCCAAGCTGGATCCAAAAGTTGAGAAGTGCATCTTTATTGGTTATTCTCTGTAGCAAAAAGGGTATAGATGCTATAACCCTTCTACTTGTAAGTTTAAAGTGAGCAGAGATGTTGTTTTTTATGAGATGAGCAACTGGTATAAACTAGTAAATGTGATTTACGATGTAGATGCACAAAATGGTAATGCTGCATAGAATTCACAGCAGCAATCACAAAATATTAGTGGACCTGTAGTGTCCTCTAGCAATGGTTCACATACTTCACCATGGACAGGCAGATTGAGATTAGGAGAATCTCCTCAAAGCAATGCAGATAGTGGTATGCAAGTATCACAAAAGGGAAAAGAGAAAGTAGATCAGCCCATAATTGATGTGAATGCAGGTCACTCTTATGTGGATGGTGAATCCAGTGGCTCATAATAGAGCCTTAATGATGAGTTGGGTATTCCTTCTATTGTTACACCTAGAGTAAGGCAGACAAGGGATGTTTTCAGAGCAGCTGGTAGTGAGCCTATTTTGCATAGGTCTACCAGAGTTAAGTATCTTGTAGATAGGCTGAAATATGATGGATTTACAGCCATTCACTATGCCTATATGGTCAAAGTGTTTCATGAACCAGAACCCACTTCTTTTGAGCAAGCCATGGGAAAAGAAAAATGGGAGAGAGCCATGGATGAAGAAATGGATTCCTTGGAAGAAATGCTACATGGGAATTGGTGCCTTTACCTAAAGACAAGAATGCAATTGGCTGCAAGTGGGTTTATAAGGTGAAGCACAATGCAGATGGTTCTGTGAGCAGATACAAGGCAAGATTAGTTGTCAAGGGGTATGCACAAACATATGGCATTGATTATGAAGAAACATTCAGTTCGGTTGCAAGGATGGCAATTGTAAGATTAGTCATTGCTATGGCTGCATCAAAGGGATGGTCTTTACATCAGATGGATGTAAAGAATGCTTTCTTGCATGGTGACTTGCAAGAAGAGGTCTATATGGAGCAGCCACCAGGTTATGTGCATGCTGTTCATCCTGAGTTTTGTTTGTAGGTTGAAGAAAGCTTTGTATGGCTTGAAGCAAGCACCTAGAGCATGGTCTAACAAGATAGGATAGTATCTTGTCACTAATGGCTTTCAGATTTCCAAGGCAGATTTCTCACTTTATGTGAGAAAAACAGAGAAAGGTATTATGCTGCTTGTCATTTATGTTGATGATTTGATCATCACAGGTGATAGTGATGAAGATATCCTTCATGTGAAAATGCTAAAGAAGCAAAAGTTTGAGATGAAGAATTTGGGAGAGCTGCATTATTTCTTAGGCATTGAGGTGATTAGATCCACAAGTGGGATATGGCTCTTGCAGAGGTATTGGGTGCAGAGAAGCTGCGCAAGTTCAGAGACCTACTTAATGTGCAAGAATTGGGATTAAGCTCGAGGGGGAGTGTTGAGATATCGAGCTCCACTCATGATATGCCAGGGTGACCGTTGTGCATTTATGTCACTGACTTGTTAGCTGCAGATGCGGTTGGTACACCGCCCATGAATAATAGTTGGATGACAGCTATCTTTATGTACTCTAGCTAGTGGCTCAGTTAGTATGCCACCTAGGTTAGCTGAGTTTGGTTTGAGACCCACATATAGGGTTCATCTATTCCTTTTGTATTAAGAGAGAGTTCTTTTGGCTTTCACAACTAAGAAGAGGAAAATTGTTTTCAGCCTCCACCTTTGTGTGTATTCCCCCATTGTGTATGTGAGAAAGCTACAAGTGAGACTCCTTACCTCTCTCCCATTATCTTCACACTGAGTCCACCAGAACTTACAAATCTGCAAATGGTTGCTCCGAACTTGAGTTCCAACACCTGGGCAGAAAAACGTTGAAACTAACACAGTGAGTTAGAAATCCAACAAAATGATCCCAAATTCAAGAATGAAGTTGTTTCCAAGCTCCTAAAGTGAAATGGACACCAAAAGCAGGCAATGGTTGCCTCTACAAGTCAATACGGAGTCTCTGTCATTGAACGGAATAGGGAATCCTCAAAAAATGACTTTTTCTTTGAAAACACTTAACATGCTCTCAAAACCATTTCGCAAAACCAAAGTGACTTTTCCAAAGGTTCCTTCAAGGTCTCTGCACACTCGGATGCAAGTAAAATCACCCACAAAGCTTCCCATAGAGCTTCTGCTTCCTCCCACAGAGTTGCTGAGCTTCCAAGAATTCACGCATGCTCAGCTAGATCACCTGGGCTCTGATACCAATTGAGAGTGCTCTCAATGGAAGCGGAACAAAAGAGGGAGAGAGAGAAACAGAGAGCCACACAAGTTTTTGGTGGGTGCATAACACCCTAATCTTCTTTTCCATTCATTTATATATGTGTTTGAGTATTGTACATAACCGAGATAAAGGCATAGTGACCTTTAACCCCCACATGTGATGACTCCGACTTGACTGTAACATGGGCAAAACAAATCCTGCATGTCACTTGAAATATGGGTCCAAAATTTATCTTGAATCTACATTGTTTTATGGCTGATGTAGACCCTAGGAGAAGTCAGCAACTAGAAGATCTCCATAGTAGTGAGCCGGGGTTGGTGAATTGCCATGCAATCCATGTTCTGTCCCAAGACACGAAGGTAAACAACATACATGTGCTTGCATGGAACAAATATTCCTTGTGATGCATGCTAAATGAAGTCATTGCAAGTACATGATGGTTTGCTACAAACACACACTGTGTATGTCTTTCCCATAGGATCACGTTTAGAGCTTTCAACGATGAACTCTTCATCTTCATCCACTTTGTGCATCATTCCTGGGGTCACATTAGCTGCAACATGCAAAGAGTGTTCAATGCGGTTTGTAGCTACCTTTAAAATGCTTGTCCTATGCTTCATCTTGCGACGGTTGGAGGTAGGAGTCACTTTCTCTAAGAGGTTTGGTATTTGATTCCCACCAGGTGTGTTATTTGCATCAGAGTTCCCCAAAATCTCAGAAACGTCCAGAAGAAACCCAGATCTTTGTAGCTTACTTACTTCTACACTTGTCAAACATACTCCTACTTGCACTGGCCACTTTTTAGGAGCTATTGGAGCACCAATAATCTTGTTGCTTGGAATCCATGAATGTGTCACACATCATCCCCACAAAACCAAAAAAATTGCACTCGTTGACCATGGGCATGGTTCATTCTTCCCTTGAAACTAGGTGCTAGATTTTCTTGCAAGCTATTCTCATTAATCAATTTTTTGCATTTGCGACTGACACTTGAAAACCATGCTTGACAATGCACCTTGCTTCCTCGCTCTGCCCTATGAATGGCCCAGCAAACATCATGAACATCATCTTCATGCACCCACATTTGCAGATCATTAGCTTGATTTGTACTCTCAAAATTGGGTGTTGATGGTTGCATGCCCAACCTGTCTTCAAATTCAAAATCTCTTCTAGTGGATGCCTAGAAGGTCCTCCATGCACGCACCACATACTAAAAGTCATGGCAATGAGAGTCATCAATGCCCGAGTGCTCGCCCAACCTTTTCTTTCATCTCATAGTCTCCACATCTCCCACGAGGTGTGGATCATCTGCTTCTATCCTAGTAGCATTCACTGCAGAATTTGCAACTCTCACTACCTGCTGAGGGCTAATGTAACTTGATCTTCTATTTCCTATTTGTTGAAGCGAGTTCTCCAACAAAGGACCAAATCCAATATGCAATCCTTGGACATGTTGTTCACACCTTGCTATCTGCAACAATGCAGATGCCAAGTCCCCAACACAAGCATCATACAATGAGATTTGTCTTATGTATCCTTCAGATGCTAACCAACTCCCATGTTTTGACTCTGCTAGATTTTTTTGAGGAGTATTGGCCAGAGCTTCGATGTCCATTATCTGATCCAAAGTAACGAATTAATTTTATACACAATAAACTTAGCATCAAATGCAATGAAGGCAAAGTCATCATATAGTTAACTCAAAACACTTACTTATACCATGAAGTTACCCCAATGAGCTATCCTATTCTCCCACCATGACATCCATTGATCCAAGAATGGAATGTCACTTGAACTCACATGGTTATTTCTCCACCAGGTTCTAATGATTTGGTATTGCTCTTGTGCAATTTCCCTTGTTTGTGCATCCCTCCATGCTTGGCATAGCTGCAAGTGGGTTTCTCTGAATCTTTGATACACATATTTATTGGTGATTCTCTAAAGTCCTTGTTCCCAATGGAAAATGCATGATCTCTCTCGTGCCTCCATGACATTCTCAGGGCCATCATTGTAGACAATGCGAACTGCTCTCCAATTTGCTTATGCCTCATCAGCCATAAACCCAAAGAATTTGGGCTCAGCAAATCCACATTTTCTTACAACATCATTTAACATTCTCCAAAATTGAACTTGAGCCTCTGTGTCCTCTTTCTTAAACTCGCAGGTGGAAATTGTCAAAAGTTCTCTCACACTCCAATTCAAAGATCTTATTGTTTCACTAACAAATTTAATTATGATTATATCACAATAATACATAACAAAAAAAGGGATCTACCTTGGATCATAAACATGAGTTGCCATTGTTGTCCAACCACACACTCTACAACATGGTCAAAATGTACCCAAGCCTTTTCAAGATCACTACCAGGTTGCATCCTATTGACAAGATCGACTCCCAAACCTCTACCCTTACAAGACATTTTCATCACATAGCAAGGCTGGGACTCATCAACCAAAGATTGACCAGAAAATAGACACCCTTGAAAAAAATCATATCTAACATGTTCCTTCAAGTAAAATGATACAATCTAATGAATCTTGTAATGGTTGCAATGTAACTAGTGCCTCATGAATCCATCTGTGAAACCTTACAACAATTATGGCATGTGCAAATGTTAGCAATTTTGGGCTTCAGCAAACTACAAAATTATTCCAAAATGAATACCAAACAAAGCTCCAAACTAACCTCCTTTGATTTGTGTAACCTTGGAGCTGGCACAGGAGGTTCTCCCACATATCTACTCATCCCACATATCCACTGACAATGCAGTTGACACATCAAGAACCTTGTTTACGGACAAGAGATGATGGGAAATTATTTCCTTTGCCAATTTTTTTTCAACTTTTCTTGCTACAATATTTTTCATCTCCAATACTTTCTCTTGTACAAATTTTCATGTATTTGCTACTTGATGCTTGCTTTCAATAGGAGAAACATCATGATCATGGTAACCAACATGTATTGCCAATCTTGTGTATCCAACATCTTCTGGTTCACAGTAATATATTTTTGCAGAGCATTGAGAGCAACAAAATGGTTGTTCTTCACAGTGTAAACATTCAAGAGTACCATTCTCAGCACGAAGGTCTCCTATGCCTGGAACATTTATGATTTGACCTCTCCACTCTCAAGTATTTGGTCTATTGTGTCTCAGAAGGAAACCACATAATGGGTTTGTGCATTCAAATGAGTCCTCACCTTTAACCCTTTTTCTTGCAGAAGGTACATTTATTGATGATGTATATTTATCATAGGAAGGGAAGCATTCCTTTCACAGTCAAGCATTGTGTTGATGGTTATCCATTTCTTGACTTGTCACGTGATTGTTTTCGACACTTCCTACCTACTACTGCTAGACATGTTTATGCAGATGGAACTTTATGTCATGGTATGATTGGTTTGGTGTGTTAGTAGATATTTCAGAATGTGGTTGGTGAAGAGCCATCCAATATTAGATTAAACAATGTTCATTACTTTGTTTCTTTAGGTGGGTTGGAGAAAAGCCCAATATTTATGGCAGCTTTGATAGAGGCATTGACACCATCAAATGGCGGTGTACTTGACCTAATGATGGGTCGTGGTAGCACTATATAGGCTTCCTTGCACTGTGGAAGACATGAATTGGAGGATCCAGAGGAGGACTAGTGCGGTACCTTTACTTTAGCATCCTTGTATTTTTTGTGATTTGGGATTTGGATATGATTTGGGATTTTCTTGCCATTGACATAGTCCTTGGTGATGATTGCAGTGCATTGCCATGCTATGTGCGAGAAGTTGTAGATATCATGGCATGTCAAGAGGATGAGAACCCTCGTAAGAAAAGGATGAAATTGGCTCCCAAATGTATTTTTGTGGATGACATTGCAGTGGAGGAAAAAACAAAGTAGTCTAAGCTATATTTTTTTGGATGTCCTTGCATATGCTTTGATCAAGCATTGATACAGTCTCCCAATTTTTGATTCTCCCAAGTGCTCCTTTCGCAAATGATGGAATTAAATAGTCACATATGAATTTGAACTTCTTCAATGCCTTGTGTCTTCTAGAACATGTTTTTTTCTTTCATAGACTTGAGCAAATAAGATGGTTTATAGATGATCTCATTGTCTCTTCCAAGCTGTCAAGATTTCATGTGTAAAAAAGGAAATGCATTTGTTGGTGGAATTTATCACCAAGAAATTTATGAATAGTTGAGATCGTTGCTCTTTCATACATCTTATTGCTTCTTTGGTACGTCATGGATTTTAAAATTCACTTATGAATTTGAACTTCTCCAATGCCTTGTGTCTTCTAGAATATGTTTTTTCTTTCCATAGACTTGAGCATTTAAGATGGTTTATAGATGATCTCGTTGTCTCTTTGAAGCTCTCATGTATAGTAAAGTAAATGCTTTTGGTGGCAAAACTTATCCCCGAGAATTTTATGAACAATTGTGATCATTTCTCTTTCTTAGATCTTACTACTTTTCTTGTTTAGAGTTAATTTGTATGATCAACTACAAGAGCCTCAGTTTCTAGGTTATAAGAATGCCTCATATCGGTTCCATGAGACCATATTTGCATGCATGTGGAGTTAGAATTGCTAGCATCTCTCCAAATGTGTATTATACTGAAAAAAAACTCGCATACTCACTCAAAAAAAACTCGCTATTTGGTAGCACCCGTGTTGAGAGTTCATGCTCAACATCATGTGATCATGTGTGCATAGCACCATCACGTGATCATATGTGCATAGCACTAACCTTATAGAGTGCTATAAAGGAAAGGGTTAGATCCCCTAACCCAAACCCTAAATGGGTTTGTATATATTCTATTTTTTCAACTAAATCTAGTGTACATTTAGTCATTTGTGGTGTGATCTCTAGCTGTGCCCTCTCTCCTCATCTCCACTCTTCTCCTCTCCCCTCTTCAGATTTTGTCATGGTATCAGAGCTCCCTTGCCTTCCACTGAGGCATTGCGATCCTTGAGAGTGCGAGAGAGATCGGGAGATCGCGAGAGATTGAGTGTTCCATTCACTTCTGTAGAGTGATAGAAAATTTCCATTCATTGGAAGAAATTCTGTCCGTTTTCGTTCATTGAGAGTGAGAGCTGTTCTTCTCTTCCGAAGAGAGAGATTTAGATAGATTGTTTTATATTTGTGTGAGAAAGAGCAAGAGAGACGTTCTTGAGCTGTGAGAGAGAGAGATTAGGTCCATTGAGAGATCTATTCTGAAAGAAATCCATTCAGAGAGAAAAGTTTTAGCTCATCTTATTTATGAGAAAGAGAGAGAGAGAGAGTTTCATTCTGGTAGTCCCAAGGTTCAATATCTCCGATTTGTTGTTGCTCTTCATCTATTTGAGAAGACTTGAAGGCTGGTTGTCCCAATGAGATCCGATAACTGATCGGTCGACTCCTTCGGCTCAGCTTCTACTACGGCTCCTATCAGCAAACTACTACATCTCCTGAGCCTCGACTCAACAACGAGCTTGATTAACACTAAGGAGCTCGAAGGCTCCTTCCTGCGCTCGAACGCCTGCCAACTACAAAGCCTCTCCAGTGACGAGCCTTCTACGGGCCAAAGAAGTGACTCCAACGAAGCTTAACTCCAAGTAGCACTCCTGCTCTCCATACACAGGGACTCCATGCAAAAGTCTTCCAAAGTGACCGACCTCTGCTCGCCAACGACTATAGTAATGCACAGGGCACCATACAACCTACAAACCTGCAACTGAGTGAAGAGCGTAAGTAGACGGGCGCCTCCACAAGCCAACGCTTCATCGACCGATAGAACTACAGCTTCTAGCGCCCGGTTGATCTCATCGACGGACTCCTGCACAGCCAGCTCCTACGCGGCTCTTCCAACTGCTACAGCAGCGTCGCCATAGCCTTCCATGACTAACCCACTATCAGTGACTCAACGCTCTAGCTCTCCAAACATAGCCTTCAACAATGACATCCAGTTTCCAGCTTCTCTAAGCTCCCAAGTCTCCAGCGATGCAGCGGCTCCCGGCCAGAACAGCGAGACCCAGCCAATGCCCACGTCCATCTACAACGCCAAGCTCTCCTGAGCCAACGACGGATTGTAGTTCCAAAGCAGCACTCCTAAGCCGATGCGCAGTGCAGATCAATCTCCTACCGCGGCCCAACGGTGGACATAACATGAACCATGATTGCGTCTGTGTAGCGGCAAACCAAGGCTAGTAGTAGTAGTAGCATTGGCCATGTCATTATTCTGTGCCGTCCATTGCCCAGTGCGATAGATCTTTAGATACAAACAAGTTGTTCCTTCGCTCCAGCCACCCAGTACTCTCACGTACTTCACGGAATCCTGAAGATTCCGTCCAGCACAGCGAAGATTCCGTCAAAGATTTTGGCTTCTCCACCTATCGACACGTGGCATCTTCACAAGGCCTCTCAATCCTCTATCCTCCATGTGGCAACCTTATCAGGCCACGTCAGCAGTGCAGTCACCGACTGCCACATCAGACTGCCACGTCCTCTAGACATGTCATCACCCAAGGGTCCTTCTGCCATGTGGCAGATAAGAGTCAAGTCAAAGTAACCACGGTCTGGTATAGTTAACCCTTTGGTCAACCAGATAAGGTTGGTTAAGTCAAGTAGATCTAGGTTCGATTACCTCGGTTAGATTGACCACAGGTCAGAGAAGCTTGGTCAACATTGTGACACATGGCAGTCAACTGCCACATCTTATGTGCCACCTCAGTTGCCAGGTCAGCAAGTCAAAGTCAAAGTGCCCATTCATCCTTTGACTAGTCAAACTGCCATGTGGCACTCTAACCCCCTACAGGCATAGCTGTCACTCTGCAGGCACACTGTGCACCTTGTATGTGCACACAGTTGCCACTTCATCATTGCTCCACAGGCACACCTCTTGCTAGGCACAGTGCCACATCATCACTGCATGTGACCCATAGTGACACATCATCATTGAGCACCATTTGCACTCCTTTCGCCCCTCCACCTAGATCAAGTCGTATCTCTTGATCCAGGAAGAATTTGAGGGCACGCCAAAAAGGAAGGTCGCTCGTTTTTTTGTGCTCTACGCGCTCATCACATCACGCGCACATTTTGGTGCAAGTTACACTCACATTTTAGCCTCGTCAGCAAAACCACTTCCTTCATGCACATTTGCCTCTACATCGATGCATCTGACCCAGCACTTAAAAAGAACAAAAGAAAAGAAATTATTTGATGTTCTTTCATTGATCGACGGTTGGTATAGATCTAGATCAGAGTAGACTAGATCGCCATAGAGGGGACGCTTTGAATTTCCCCAAGTTGCCACCAACCTAAGCCATGCCCAAAATTCCCGACTAGTACCTACTCGGACTCAGTCCATACGCTCACATACGGTTTCACATCATTACATTACCTGAAACCTTACATTCATCAGTTCAGTGGGCAGACTTCAGAGAGTACAGAGGCATTGCAGCTTGTTTCAGTGGGCAAATAGCACTTGATTTCACACACACATGCCACCATTGTAAAGCCTATTCAGCTATTTCATAGCATCGTGCACATCATTTCAGCCTTGTAAAGCCTCTTGGCTATTCCCGGCATCATTGCCACAAGCCTTGTAATACAGATCAGATTTTATATATTGCAGTTCTATCTTCACCGATGGTTTAGAGATTTCACTTGGCATAGACAGTGTATTTGCAGTTGATTCATATAGAGATTTTCACAACACTTTTGAGTACATTTCTTGCACCATGTCGACTAGCAACCTCAATCTGGAGGCATCTACTAAGTTAGACAACTCCAATTACGGTACATGGAAATACCGAATGGAGACCATTCTTGTACTTCAGGACAAATGGGAGTATGTCGATGGGTCTACACCTAGACCATTGGACAATCCAGCCACCAGTAGCTCTGCTCCATCTGTTGTCATAGCACCAGCAGCGGGATCTACAACCACACAAACAGTTTCCGCACGAGTAGCAGATCCTGCCATTGATCGAGCTCAAGCAGAATGGGACAAGAAAGACAAGTATGCCTATCATCAGATCAAGCAGAATGTGCAAGATGTCATGCTAGGACAGCTCAACATAGTCAAGACATCGAAAGAAGCATGGGATATGTTCGCAGCTCTCTACGAGTCCAAGAACACATCCAGGATTCTCACCTTGAGAAACCAAATCAACCAGAGTTTTCGCAACAGTAGTGAAACCGGTCATGCTTATGTACTCTGCATAAAGGACTACAACAATCAACTTGTAGTAGCAGGAGAGACTATGAACCCCGCAGAAACGGTTCAAGTCATTCTGAATGGACTAGGAGAGGGATACAAGAATCTAGTCCAGAGTATTGGCATCCAACGACAAATTCCGACACTGGAAGGACTTCAGTCAGTTCTACTTGGTGAAGAACTCAGAACTCAAGCTATTCAAGCTCGAAAAGGTCATTCTTATGATCAGGCATTCACAGCTTCAAACAGAAGCAGAGGCAGAGGCAAAGGCAGAGGTAGATCATATCAAAAAAGTGGTCATCATCAGTAGCAAAATCAAAGTCAGCATCAGCATCATCCTTAGCAACATTAGAATGAGCAGAGGAAATCATTCCAACCGAGGAAGATTTTAAGGACGAGGGAATGCATCCACCAATGTGTCAAACATCCAGTGCAACTACTGTCACAAGTTTGGACACTATAAAAGAGATTGCCGCAAGAAGCAATACGACCAAGGCGGTCAATCTAGTAGTAATCGAAGGAATTCTCGAGGCAAAGGAAATCATTGTGGTGGACATTCTAGTCACAGTCATATTGCAAATGAACATGGGAATATGTTTCTTGCAAGCGAGGAAATGCATCAAACTGATATAGTGTACTCAGACTGTACTCAGACACTGATTTCAATCCCAAAGAGGATTACAGCTATCAAGTCGACCAAGTGGAACAGGATCCTTGGTACATCAACAGCGGTGCATCATCTCACATGACAAATCATCAGGAATGGTTCACAGAAATGAAACCATTAGAAGGACAAAAAAATGTCATCTACACAGTAGACAATACACCGAATCCAATTCAAGGGACAAGTGTTATCCCTATGAACAATTTCACTGGTATGAAAGGATTCGTGAAAGATGTGCTCTATGCTCCGAAGCTCAACAAGAACCTTTTGTCAGTAGGTCAAATGACAGAACACAATTACAAAATCATCTTCAATGGTGATGAATGCACTATCAGAGACAAATCCAAAAGATGTCGGCTAGTAGCAAAAATTGTCTAGGAATGTACGATTATACTGTGAAGATAGTGGGAGAGAAGGAAGGAGTCTCACTTGCGGCTTTCTCACATACACAGTGGGGGAATACACACAAAGGTGGAGGCTGAAAATAGTTTTCCTCTTCTTAGTTGTGAAAACCAAAAGAACACTTGTACAAAGAAATAGAAGAACCCTATATGTGGCTCTCAAACCAAACTCAGCTAACTAAGGTGGCATACTAACTGAGCCATGAACTAGAGTACATAAGGATAGTTGTCATCCAGCTATTATTCATGGGCGGTGTACCAACCGCATCTGCAACTAACAAGTCGGTGACATAAATGCACAACGGTCACCCTAGCATATCACGAGTCAAGCTCGATATCTCAACACTCCCCCTCGAGCTCAATCCCAATTCCTGCACACCAAGCAAGTCTCTAAACTTGTGTAGCTTCTCTGTGCCCAATGCCTTCGTGAATATGTCAGCTACCTAATCCTCTGTGCTGACATATACTAGATCAATAAGACCGAGTAAAACCGTCTCCCGCACATAGTGATAATGCACCTCAATGTGCTTTGTTCTAGCATGATAGACTGGGTTATTTGCCAAGTGTATACTGCTCATGTTGTCACAATAAATGACAATTGGCCCATCTGTAGACTGATGCACATCATAAAGTAGCTTATGCAACCAAGCTACCTCACATGCAGCCATTGCTGCACCCCTGTACTCAGCCTCTGTGCTCGACAAGGCAACTGTAGGCTGTTTCTTGCTGCTCCAAGTGACTGCAGCACTCCCAAAAGAGAACACAAGCACTCCCAAAAGAGAACACATATCCACTGGTAGATCGTCTATCAGAAATACTACCAGCAATCAGCATCAGTGTATCCATGCAACTGTATCTGAACCCCAGCCTTATAAAATAACCCATACTACAATGTGGACTTCACATACCTGAGTATGCATCTAGCCGCATCCAAATGTGGTTTCCTTGGAGCCTGCATAAACTGACTTACCAATCCAACAGCATAGCTCAAATCTAGCCTGGTAATAGTCATATAAATCAAACTTCCTACTATGCGTCTGTACATAGTAGGGTCTTCAAGAAGCTGACCTGCATCTGCGCTCAGCTTCACATTTTGCTCCAAAGGAACTGAAATAGGCTTACAGCTTGTCATCCCATATTTGGACAGCATGTCCAATCCATACTGCCTCTACAAGAGCCGTATCCCACTTGGTGATCTAATCACCTCAATGCCCAAGAAATAATGCAGCTCTCCCAAATCCTTCATCTCAAACTTCTGCTTCAATAGCATTTTCACATGAAGGATATCTTCATCACTATCACCTGTGATGACCAAATCATCAACATAAATGACAAGCAGCATAATACCTTTCTCTGTTTTTCTCACATAGAGTGAGAAATCTGCCTTGGAAATATGAAAGCCAATAGTGACAAGATACTGTCCTATCTTGTCAGACCATGCTCTAGGTGCTTGCTTCAAGCCATACAAGGCTTTCTTCAACCTACAAACAACAGCATGAACATAACCTGATGGCTGCTCCATAAATACCTTTGCTTGCAAATCACCATGCAAGAAGGCATTCTTTACATCCATCTGATGTAAAGACCATCCCTTTGATGCAGCCATAGCAATGACTGCTCTTACGGTTGCCATCCTTGCAACCGGACTGAATGTTTCTTCATAATCAATGCCATATGTCTGTGCATACCCTTTGACAACTAATCTTGCCTTGTATCTGTTCACAGAACCATCTGCATTGTGCTTCACCTTAAAAACCCACTTACAACCAATTGCATTCTTGTCTTTAGGCAAAGGCCACTATCTGCATTGCTTTGAGGAAATTCTCCTAATCTCAATCTGCCTGTCCATGGCGAAGGATGTGAACCACTACTAGAGGACAGTGTAGGTCCACTAATATTTTGTGATTGCTGCTGTGAATTCTGTGCAGCATTACCATTTTTTGCATCTATATCATCAATAACATTTACTAGTTTATACCAGCTGCTCATCTCATTAAAAACAATATCTCTGCTCACTGTAAACTTACGAGTAGAAGGGTTATAGCATCTATAGCCTTTCTGTTGCAGAGAATAACCAATAAAGATGCATTTCTCAGCTTTTGGATCCAACTTGGACCTCAACTCATTTGGCACATGAACATAGGCAATGCAACCAAAAAAGTATTTTGCTGATCTGGGATACATGAAGTCTAATGCAGATCATACTCTCTACTACAAAGTTCAAGGGGAAGACATTACTATTGCACTTTTGTACGTAGATGATCTGATTGTGACAGGAAGCAAGGATAGCTTCATCAGAAAACTGAAACAAGACTTATCTGCAGAGTTTGACATGAAAGATCTTGGACTTATGCACTATTGTCTTGGAATTGCGTTCTGGAGAGATTTAGATAGCACATTCATGAGTCAGCTCAAGTATGTTGACAGTCTCCTAAAGAAGTTTCATATGGCAGATTGCAAGATTGCAGCCACTCCCATGGAACAAAGTTTGAAACTTACTAAAGATTCAGAAATGCCTACAATCAATGACAAGTACTATAGGCAGCTCATCAGATCTCTTATATATCTGACAATCACACGGCCAAATATTTGTTATGTAGTAAGCTCACTAGCACGGTTTATAGCAAATCCAAAATAGTCTCATTGGAATGCAACCAAAAGAGTATTGAGATACATCAGAAGTACAAGACAGTTTGGGATAGAATACAGAGGAAGTCATCCACGGTTGCATGGATACTATGACAGTGACTATGCTGGAGATCATGAGACCAGGAGATTGACATAGGGATATGCATTTTTCCTTGGTCAAGGTGCTATATCATGGTTGTCAAACAAATAGCCAACTGTTTCTTTGTCTTCGACTGAAGCAGAATATAAAGCACTCACTATAGGTGCATGTGAGGCTATATGGCTCAGAATACTATTGTCAGAAACAAATTACTTTGATGAGTCAAAGCCAACAACAATATACTGTGATAATCAATCGACTCAAGCATTGGCCAAGAAACTCTAGGACAAAGCACATTGATGTCAGAGAGCACTTCATCAGAGAAAGAGTGTTACTTGGTGACATCACACTGTAGCATTGTGATAGCAAAGAGAATGTTGCAGACATCTTTACCAAACCACTCGGTAAAGAGCTATTCAAAAAACACCGACTAGCTCTCAGTTTGACGCAGAGGAAGGACATTCCCATTAAAGGGGTGTGATGGAATGTAATGCTCAGTCCTTCTTCGATTCCCTAGAATCATCATCTTGAGGGAAGGCCTACTTCATGATGTTGATCTTGAGGGAAGGTGTTGAGAGTTCACGCTCAACATCATGTGATCATGTGTGCATAGCACCATTACGTGATCATATGTGCATAGCACTAACCTTATAGAGTGCTATAAAGGAAAGGGTTAGATCCCCTAACCCTAACCCTAAATGGGTTTGTATATATTCTATTTTTTCAACTAAATCGAGACTAAATCTAGTGTACAGTTTGTCATTTTTGGTGTGCTCTCTAGCTATGCCCTCTCTCCTCATCTCCACTCTTCTCCTCTCCCCTCTTCATATTTTGTCAAGTCAAATAGGGGGATATCGATGTTTACTTTGCATACTTTCTGTCCATTGAGGCAAGGGTGAAGAGATTCTCTTTAGAACCCCAATCACCTATGTGATGATCAAGAGCCTCATGAAAGGTTTCGATTGGCATGATACACTCTATTCCATACATTCATAGAATAAAATTAGTGATCATAATGATGGTATCCACCAAGACTTTGCTTATGCTCTCAGGATTAGTTCACATCTGAGGGGTCACCTGTTGAGATAGTTTCATCATGCGTCAGGAGAGCAGTTCACATTTGAGGGGTCATCTATTGAGATAGTTTCATCATACACTTATCTTGGGGTTATCTTTTCTAGACCCAGCTTCACTATGAGACCCGCAATGTAGGCACGCTTGAGCAGAGGGTATGCTTCATGCATACATTGAGAGTGCATGTAAGTAAATTAATAGATTGCAAATACATTGAAAATAAATTTAAGCTTGCACATGCAAATATAATTCTAAAAAAGACATTTTATTATATTGATGCCCATAGGCAGAGTACAAGGTAGATGCCCATAGGTAGAGTACAAGATAGATGCCCGTAGGCAGAGTACAAGGTGGAGCATACAAAATCCCTAAGTGCCCTTGGGCTTCCTAAGACGTACAATAAATTGCATGTCTATAGCGGTCACTGTGACCCTTTTCCTATGGATGGCAGCCAGCTGGGTGTCATCCATGAAGTCTACTAGTAGGCCTCAGATGCATGCTGTAGCGTAAGCAAGAAATACGGCAGGGAGCCTCCACAACTCCGCGCCTGTAAAACCAAGACATTGGGCTAATGTTGAGGTCTTGCATGACCTCACGTACCACCTTGCAAAGCTAGCCATCGGGATGATCAGATCAATGGACTTCTGAAACTTTCTGATCTCCAGAAGTGCCATTGTCCCTAGCTTGAATCTGTACTACCTCACTAGACGAGGGCCTCTTCCTGGATGTTGAGGGCCCCTTTGACCTACACTTGGAGCTTGGGCACCTCTCCCCCATTGGCGTGGACCCTGATTGTCTGTTCTTGCCTTGGTCCTTTGCTCTGTCCTTCGTTGTTCCTCTTCCACATGCTCCTCCTCTATGCTCTCCGAGTCATCCATCTCTATTACAGGATCTTCTTGTGCCTTCCTTTGTCCCTCTTGCTCCCTGTTAGGCTTCTAGATTGGCAGTTTCTCCCTTTGACAGGGATCATCAGGGGGAGAGGGGGGGGCTGTCACTCTCTGTCTCTAAGTCTGGAGGTGGGTCTAGCTGTGCCAGCGTGGTGCCTTGATCTTGGGCTTGGCCATGGGGGATGGAGAGAGTGTGCAAGAGAAAGGGTGAGGGTGCGAGAGATAGGGTGGAAATCTCAAGGGCAAGTGGGAGGTGGTGTGGGAGTGGAGAGCTCTTTAAACAATGAAATGAAAATGAGGGCGCATTCTCTTATATAGGGACAAAAATCCTAATTTTTTAAAAATACTTGTTTCAATAAAAACCCTTAAAAAGTAAAATTAGTGCAACCTTGAGCTAAATACTTACAATTAACATCCCATAACACAAAATTTCTCATTTATACTGCAACTCATGTCCATTATACATTGGCTTTACTGTAAATCACATAACTAAAATTACAAATAAATTCTAAAACTTATGAATGGGCATCCACATTGGAAGAGTCTACACCATCATTTCCATCTATCTCCACCCATATGCACCCTTGTCTATGATGGGTTGCACGCCAACTTGCATGATTATGTCTTGCATTCGATGAGTTGTATATTCTTTTTCAACATTCCGTGTTAACATCTTGCACTACATGGGACACTAAGGACTCTTTGAATGCTAGTGTTGCAGCTACTCTTATTTTGATATGCATGTACCACCATTGAACCAATTGAACCATTGGGCCTGACTTAGTTCTACCACCCTCGTGTTGGGTCGCTCTATTATATGCACAACGTGCTTGCCAATGCAATCTTTCCATGCCCTGAGTGGACCACACTACGATGCTTCCATAATTCCATGCCATGTATGGTGCATGAGCATATAATATGTGTTGCCAAATACAAAAACAAATCAGTAAATATAGGACCATTCAATATGCACATCTCAATATCCAAGTTAGAGATTACCATGTACTTTGTGAAATGATTCTTTCCCCAAGCTATCTCCATATTCTGGCTAAAGTCATTCACAACATTGATGAAACACTGTGCATCATCTTCTTCGAATCTTTTCTTTTGTAGTAAAGGTACCAAGCTATTAAGAGCTAACCACCCTCACGCCTTTTCCAGTCTTTTTTGTCCCTTCCCCCCTCATTTACAATAGGCATTGTGTAACTTTCTCCATACATCAAACTCATTAGCACGTTTGAGCTTGTCATTCTTCTTCTTTGCAAAAAGGAATTTTAAAGCCTTGACACCACCAAAGCTTGGCTTATAAGGAACATTGCCTGTTTTTCCAAATCTTTTCTCATCTTTTGTAATCTTTACTTGCCCAGAGTGTAGTCCCATACCTGAAAGAACCTTTTTAATTCTTGCAATCATCCTCTCACTCTCTTGTTGGGGTTTCAAGTTATATGCATCAATGATGTTTGCACCAACTTTTCAATTATTCTCAAAATTTCATGAAGCATACAAATGTGTACTCACTCAAGAGGAATTTCAAGAATTGGGCTCCATGATAGATCTTTCCCTGGAGCATCCCTATCTAGTGCCTTAGTTTGATCTATCTCTGCAAGTTCAGAGGCCCACTACTTTTGATTCTTTTTACCACCCTTTGCATGTACTCTCGTTTGCATGCATAGTGGACAAGGATGGCTTGTATTTGCTCCATGTGCCACATTAAACATACATTTAATAGTCTTGAGGTCACTAGCTTGGTTGGATTGGAATGTTAGGGTCCTTGGTGGCCTCTTTTTGCTGGCATGTAATTACATTCACAGGTTGTGATATTACACTTGTCAGCCCCATACTTTGACGGTCCACCCCAATTATGCCGATTGGGATGTCAGGCTTAACCTCTATATGTTGTGGGACCTTATTTTTCATGGGACAATCCATACAGGCATGTACTATGCCAGAATCTCTATAGAGTGGTTGGAATGTAGTGGGGCTACCATGATGAGGGCACTCTGTGATCCAGTGATTTTCTTCACAACTGTAGCACTTGATTGGTGCTTGATATGTGTTGGGATGTACTTGATTTGCATAGAGTGGTATTAGTCCCTTTGTGACTTCTACATAGTACATTGGGTACTCTGCTTCATACTTAACTGGCGAGTCTACTTCCTCGGCTTGTAATTGATGTATTGGAACTGCTTGAGGAGCTAGATTTGGCACTCTTGGATATGGTCATGGATTTAAATTCCTGAGTAATTGTGGGACTTGTGTCCAAACAAGAACATGATTTAGCCTCAAAGCTGGGGGTGCTTGTGCAAGTGCCGGTTGCCTGTACACTAGCATGGGTGCCGTTTGGTATTGTTGAGGTCGAGGTGGGTTGTTGCACATGTTGAAGATGCAACTCTTCTCATCATGGCCGCCGACGATGCAGATATGGCACCACAACCTTGGCGGTGGATTTGCTTGTGCAATGATCTTGGCTCTTAGGACCGGGCACTCATTTGCTATACGATTGGCCATGCAGTGTGGACACCAGACATTTTCTCACCGTGGATAAGTGTGAGGTGGCGGCTGTGACAAGTGAAGATTTTGTTCCATGGCTTGCATCGGGTAAAATTTTTAGGTGAGCAGACCCAGGCGAGCGGCCACAATTTAGGCAAGCAGATTGACATGATTCCAAAAACAAAGTCATAGCTCATTCAATGGTCTACAACTTCCTAGTTCACTTCATTACTCTATTCCTCACACATCATCTGATATCTATGTCCAAAAATTGCTATGTACTCTCTTTTTCCTAATGGATGTAATAAACAGTGAAAAACACAAACCATAGAGATAAAATGAAACATCTGTTCAAAGAAATGGTCCACAAAATTTAAACAAATATAAGTTAAAAATACATAAACATCTTTTCAAAACCCTAGAGCACAACATGTACATTGTCATCACAAAATAGGGAGAAATCATTCCCCTTTCTTGGCAATGGATGCATGTGCTCTAAGGGCCTCAAGTAAACAATCACCATGTCATCATCTTTCTCAAGAGAGACACAATGTTTGCCTACCTCTGCACATGCACATGCCATGTTGCCCGTGCTTGCAAATGCATCCACAACCATGTCCCCCTCCTGCATGAATGTGTGCAAGAGAAACCTAGAAACAAGCTCCTCAATTATTAACAAACCAACCATACGCAAAGACTGAAAAAAGCACTTGTAAATTAAAATCACCTGCTCAATCCAAGTTGTCTCTCTGCACCACCTCGCACGAACTTGCATCCCTCTTGTGTGCCTTTGAAGGTGGGGAATTTTGTCTGCCTTATCCACTTTGACTGGCTAACGCATATGTCATTGCCAAGGCTCTTCTCTGCTAAGGCTTTATTGTAGTAGGTGGGGATCTTGCATCTACGATGCTGCCACATACCCAAGACTAGACAAGTCATCTTTAACCATGAAAACATAAACTTCTACAAATTCATACATAAACATATCTAAAACTGTATGACCATTTAAATGATATTTCACGTACCATCTCCTTGGCATTCTCTCACATGTAGCCACAGTCAAGATATACCATCAGCGTGCAAACTAGCTCAAATCCATTATCCATTTCCCCCAACAGAACAAAACACATATGTTCTGGCAAGCAAGTACTGATGACCCACCCCCTATCTTTGACTATATGGTTTGCAAATGCTGGAATAGCATCCACAAGACCCATATTTAACTACTTCCACTCTAGAATCTCCTTTTCGAAGATGTGCTCAGATCTGGGAAAGTAGTTTGCCCACATCATGCTTGCAGCTACCTTTGTTTCTTTCTCTTCAATTGTGATGGATGGAGGAATCAACATCTTTAAGGCACTCACCCTAAAAACAAACTATCCAAGTATGGACATGGGCAAGTTGTACCATGCCTTTAAGGGCTCACTCCTCTCCTTCAACAACATACCCTCAACCGATATTTTTTCCTCCACTACAAAATAGTGCATGAGTGTCTCTTCCTCTGCAGTGCCGAATTTCTGCATCATAAATATATCATGTGCTATAGTGTGTGGGACATGTACATGTGCAAGCCCACACACGGACATGCAATTGGTTAGAAGACCATTTAAACACACCAAAAAACTAGAAAGTCAAAGCATAACAATAAAAATGATAGTGGATTCATACCTATTGACCTTAGCTAGTGCTAACAACACCTCACCCTCCTGTGTATGCTCAAACTCTACAAGAACTTGTAGCAGCACAGCAAACTTGTGCCCAAAGTGCCTTGACCTCTATGGCAATTCCATGGAATTGGTCTTCGATGGCTGCTACAGTCTATCTTTCCAATTTTCGTGCACGTTCCTCCTGCTAGTGAATAGTTCTGACATTTAAAGGATTTGGCTAGCTTGATGATGGAGAATACTAGACAATGATGAGGATTGGCAATACTGTTGATACAATTGGTGTCCATGTAGCCATCCTAATGATTTTTTAGTACTTGATGGGGGTTGTTCCAATGGTAAGTCAATCACTTGGGTACAATAGTCGCATTGCTGATCTGCTGGCACTAGCTCTCCTTGTGTCTCATTGATTGGCATGATGTTGATGGGCTGTGCTAGTGCTAATGTAGCCTCAGGCTCTGGCTGTTGCTATTTTTGAAGATATATTGGTTGCAATTGTGTGCCAAGTTGTAGCATCTTATGGGGCAATTCCTCAATTCCTACCTCTAGAATAGGCATTTCTTCCGAGGTATCCACATTTGCCAATGTGATAGTAGGAGAAGGTGGTGACAAATCCCATGACAAATCCCATGCTGGTGAGAAGGGGATGTCCAAATCCTCAATAGATATTGGTGACTGGGGCAGAGTCAATTCTCATTCATGTATTTATTTATTGATGATTATAGCCAATAAGTGTGGAATTTTACATTTTTGGCCTGATGAACCATCGAGTTTCTTTGTGAAGGAGATGACTAATTGTTGGATCTAGTCTTACTTTAGCTACCTACTCAACAAAACAAATGTGTGGAGTGGAGGGATTGATTCTTGCCGCACTTAACCCCTAGGGTTTTGGATAGAAATGTTGTTGCTTCCTTGAGTCAAGGGTTAATGATGGTGCAAAGTAATATCCCATATGGAACTTGGTGCCCTTGGCGAGGAGAGGATGTATTTTGAGAAATTTAGCATTGGCAAGCCTTGTGGGGTATTGTACCTCAAGTTGGGAGTAAGAAGGCCCTCTCAATCACTATACTATCGAGTATTATGTTGAGTTGTCTCTAATGTACAGTGATGCTACCGTACTTGCTAACCTGTGCATCGCTAGAGTGGTAAGAATGGAGAAAGTCCCTGATGTATGTGTGGTCATTGTAGGACTATCCTCCAAGGATTTTAGGCTCTCATACAAACAGCCCAGACCCCTTTTCTCTAAGAAAGATGTTGTTGCATTGGAAAGAGCATAAGTTGATGTAGGTGGCCACACAAGCTCCAAGGACTAGGCCGTGTCAATGGTTGTGTAGGCCGGTGGTGGTTGGTGTGGCATTTGTACTTCTTGTGTTTTACATGTCATGCACAGAATCCTCCTCAAAGCTATCGCTCTGAACCACAAATGCATGTGGTTGGTCACCTTGCTTGAGAGGAGGTAGATGGCTGTGAACTTTGGAGGGGGTCTCGTGGGGTTGAGGCAGTGGGCTCTTTCTTTGCATCCTCTTTAGTGGTGGCATTGTTTGTGAACCTGCATCCATGTTCATATGGTGTACCATTGATAATTAGATTAGTTGACATGCACAAATGAAACTTGTGTGTATTGTGAGAGATATTATTTTTACACATGCTTTGAGAGTGTGGAATGAAAGTGTGCGGCATAATTATTCATGCAATAGACTATGTGTCTAAGCGAAAGCATGTGAGTGCACGTGATCTAGTAACTAGGTAGGAACTAACTATATGCTTTTTTTATTGTTGCTGGGATTTCATAGGGTAGCTAGGACTCGGGCATCACTTCTGAGCCTTGGGTTGAAATTGGTTGATGCTACCTATATGTGCAAAGATGTCCATATGCAAGTGAGTGCTCATGATAAAATATAATATTAACTAAGGAAGACTTGAAGTTCCCACATCTTCATTTTTTTTAAGGATGGCTTGCGTGTTTATGTAGTAGTGCTTCAGCCGGCTCCCCTTTAAGGTTGTGTTGAATTGGACTCCATCCAATGTTTCTAGTAGCACAGCTCTAATGGAATTTATTTTTCTTACTCGATAGGGTCCTTGACCTAGATACTTGAGTTTTCCCTTGTGATCATTGGCATTGTATAGCAAGACTAGGTCACCTTCCTTGATGTCTTTGGCTTTAACGTTTTTGTCAAACCATGCCTTTCTTTTGCATTTTCTATTGTCATGGCATCGTACGCTACTAATCAAGGCTTTGCATGCTTCCCCAATTGATAGAGTCTTTCTTTTAGGGATGCATGATCTCCCATTCGTTCCTATATTGCTATGCATGGGTTTGGTATTATAGATTCTAGTGGGACAATAGCTTCAAGGCCGTACACCAATTGAAAAGGTGTATTCCATGTACTGACCTTGAGTGTGTATCGGTATGCCCATAAAGCCTACATTTTGTTTCTCTGCCCAATCGAATGCTGTGGCTCTACTACCTTGGTGAGGATAATGCATAATATTTTGTTCGTGAGTTTGGCCTGCCCAGTCCCTTAGGGGTAGTAGGTGTGAAGATAGTGGGAGAGAGGTAAGGAGTCCTTGCTTCCTATCACAATCAGATCATCTACAGACAAAAGTGCAATAGTAATGTCTTCCCCTTGAACTTTGTAGCAGAGAGTATGATCTGCATTGGACTTCATGTATCCTAGATCAGCAAAATACTTGTCAATTCTACTGTACCAACTTCTAGGTGCTTGCTTTAAGCCGTAGAGACTTTTCTTGAGATGGCAAACCTTGTTCTCCTTTCCTGGTTCAACATAACCTGTTGGTGGTTTCATGTAGACTTCCTCGTCTAGATAACCATTGAGAAATGCATTCTTGACATCAAGCTGATACACATTCCATTTACTGAGTGTCGCTAGTGATATCAAGAACTGTATGGAATCCATCTTTGCTACTGGAGCATAACTCTCATCATAGTCTTGACCATATTGTTGTGCAAATCCTTTTGCAACTAATCTGGCTTTGTATCTCTGAATACTGCCATCTGGATTGTACTTCACTTTGTATACCCATTTATTGGCTATGGCCTTCTTTCATGGTGGAAGGTCGCATAATTCCCAAGTGTTATTTTTATATAAAGCATCCATTTCTTCATTCATAGCAGTTTGCCATTCTGGCTTGTCTACTGAATCTTCGAAGTACACTGGGTCTTCTGTAGCCATGATGGTAGTCATAAAAGCATAGTTGGTGGTTTCCACCTGAATTGCTTTGCCTTTCTGAGCATATGTCAATCTGGCTGGTGGTCTGCTTTCCCTAGTAGACCGTCTGAGCTGCTGTGGCGCTGCTTGGGGTGTTGCTGGCAATTCTTACTCTTCTTCATCAACCTGTTCTATAGATGACTGTGAAGTCGATGTTTCTATCTCTTGTGTAGGTGAGGTTTTCCATTCTGATTCCTCATCAAAGATTACATCTCTGGAGATAATGACTTTGCGGTTGATGGGATCATACAATTTGTATACTTTGCTTTCTTCACTGTAGCCAACCATGATGCATTTGCGTGACTTCGCATCCAATTTCCTGTGATGATCATCATGTATGTGGGCATATGCTATGCAACCAAATATGCGGAGATGCCCAATGCATGGCTTGTGTCCAGTGAATGCTTCATAGGGAGTCATACCCTGTATCGGTTTGGTAGGAAGCCGATTAAGCAAATATGTAGCTGTAGCTATTGCTTCTGCCCAATACTGATTTGCGGAAGATGCTTTTCACTAAGCATTGCTCTAGCACTGTCTGCTAAAGTCCCATTTTTCCTTTCAGCTCTTGCATTCTACTGAGGAGTATCTACACATGTGAATTGTCTTCGAATGCCGTGATTTTTGCAAAAGTTCATGAATGCTGAAGACATGTATTCACCTCCTCTGTCTGATCTCATGACCTTGATCTTTCTGCCTGTCTGGTTTTCTACCATGGCTTTGAATTCTTGAAATCTAGAAAACACTTCAGATTTCTCTTTCAGAAAGTAGACCCAACAATATCTGCTGTAGTCATCGATGAAGGTCAAGTAATAAAGTGAACCATTGATGCTGTGGGTCTAGGCATAACCCCATACATCTGTATGAATCAAATCAAGAATACCTCGTGCACAAGAGGTACTTCTAACAAAGTTGGTTCGCTTTTGTTTGTCGAAGCAGCATGCTTCACAAACTTTTCCAAGAAATTGTAGCTTCGGAATTCCAATTGCCATATTCTGATTCCTGAGATCTAACAAGTACTTGAAGTTGACATGACCATATCTCTTGTGCCATTTTGCAGATAGTGGCATCTGTTGCATTTGAGCTGATATGGCATGCTTATTTGGTACTATAGCTAGCATTCTATATAAGCGTCCTTCCTTGACACCTTTTGCTACTAGCTGACATCTTTTGGATTTGTCTCTGATAATGCATTCATCACCGTCGAAGATGACTTTGTAGTTGTGTTATGTCATTTGACCTACTGACAAAAGGTTCTTGCTAAGTTTTGGAACATAGAGCACATCTTTGACTAATCCTTTTGTACCAGTGAAATTGTTCATAGGGATAACACCTGTCCCTTGAACTGGATTCGGTGTATTGTCTGCTGTGTAGATGACATTTTTCTGTCCTTCTAATGGTTTCATTTCTATGAACCATTCCTGATGATTTGTCATATGAGATGATACACCGCTGTCGATGTACCAAGGATCATGTTCCACTTGGTCGACTTGATAGCTGAAATCCTCTTTGGGATTGAAATCAGTGTCTAGGTGCATTGTATCAGTTTGATGCAATTCCTCGCTTGCAAGAAACATATTTCCATGTTCATTTGCAAAATGACTGTGACTAGAATGTCCACCACGATGATTTCCTCTTCCTCAAGAATTCCCTCGATTACTGCTAGATTGATCGCCTTGGTCGTATTGCTTCTTGTGGCAATCTCTTTCATAGTGTCCAAACTTGTGATAGTAGTTGCACTGAATGTTTGACACATTGGTGGATGCATTCCCTCATCCTTGGAATCTTCCTCGATTGGAATGATTTCCTCTTTGTTGATTCTGATGCTAATGCTCATTCTGATTTTGACTTTGATTTTGTTGATGATGACCACTTTTCTAATATGATCTACCTCTATTTCTGGCTTTGCCTCTGCTTCTATCTGAAGCTGTGAATGCTTGATCATTAGAATGACCTTTACGTGCTTGAATGGCCTGAGTCCTGATTTCCTCACCAAGTAGGACTGACTGAAGTTCTTCCAGTGTCGGAATTTGCCGTTGGATGGCAATACTCTGGACTAGATTCTCATATCCCTCTCTTAGTCCATTCAGAATGACTTGAACCATTTCTGTGGGGTTCATAGTCTCTCCTGCTACTGTAAGTTGATTGTTGTAGTCTTTGATGCAGAGTACATAAGCATGGCCGGTTTCACTACTATTGCGGAAACTCTGGTTGATCTGGTTTCTCAGGGTGAGAATCCTGGATGTGTTCTTGGACTCGTAGAGAGCTGCGAACATATCCCATGCTTCTTTTGATGTCTTGACTATGTTGAGCTGTCCTAGCATGACATCTTGCACATTTTGCTTGATCAGGTGAAGGCATACTTGTCTTTCTTATCCCATTCTACTTGAGCTCGGCAGGATCTACTACTGGTGCAAAAACTGTTTGTGTAGATGTAGATCCCATTGTAGATTCCGTTGCTGGTGCTATGACAACAGATGGAGTAGAGCTACTAGTGGCTAGATTGTCCAATGGTTTAGGTGTAGACCCATCGACATACTCCCATTTGTCCTGAAGCACAAGAATGGTCTCCATTCGGTATTTCCATATACCGTAATTGGAGTTGTCTAACTTAGCAGATGCCTCCAGATTGAGATTGCTAGTTGACATGGTGCAAGAAATGTACTCAAAAGTGTCATGAAAATCTCTATACGAATCAACTGCAAATACATTGTCTATGCCAAGTGAAATCTCTAAACCATCGGTGAAGATAGAACTGCAATATATAAAATCTGATCTGTATTACAAGGCTTGTGGCAATGATGTCAGGAATAGCCAAGAGGCTTTACAAGGCTGAAAATGATGTGCACGATGCCGTGAGATGGCCGAATAGGCTTTACAATGGTGGCATGTGTGTGTGAAATCAAATGCTATCTGCCCACTAAATCAATCTGCAATGCCTCTAAACTCTAAAGTCTACTCACTGAACTGATGAACGTAAGGTTTCAGGTAATGTAATGATGTGAAATCAGATGTGAGTGTATGGACTGAGTAGGTACTAGTCGGGAATTTCGGGCATGGCTTAGATTGGCAACTTGTGGAATTCAAAGCGTCCCCTCTATGGCGATCTAGTCTACTCTGATCTAGATCTAAACCAACCATCGATCGATGAAAGACAGCAAATAATTCCTTTTCTTTTGTTTTTTTTAGTGCTGGGTCAGATGCATCGATGTAGAGGCAAATGTGCGTGAAGGAAGTGGTTTTGTCAGTGAGGCTCAAATGTGAGTGTAACTTGCACCGAAATGTGCGCATGATGTAACGAGCGCGTAGAGCACGAAAAAATGAGCGACTTTCCTTTTTGGAGCACCTCAAATTCTTCATGGATCAAGAGATATGACTTGATCTAGGTGGAGGGGCAAAAGGAGTGCAAATGGTGCTCAATGATGATGTGTCACTGTGAGTCACATGCAGTGATGATGTGGCACTGTGCTTAGCAAGAGGTGTGCCTGTGAAGCTCTATGCTGAGGTGGCAGGAGTGTGCACATGCAGTGTGTGCACAGTGTGCCTGGCAAGGGACTGTGCCTGCAGGGGGTCAGTGCTGAGGTGGCATAGATGATGTCAGCAAGGTGACATGGCAATGTTGACGTGGCACTGATGACGTGTCCTTGATGATGTGGCATAGATGACATGGCAATCAGTGATGACATGTCACTAATGATGTGGCACAAGTGATGTGGCAGTCGATGATGACATGTCACTGATGATGTGTCCCTGATGACATGGTAGATAACGTAGGTACACGTGGCACACCAAGGTGCTTGATGATGTGGCACTCTGGGCGAGGGTGATGATGTGGCAGATAAGGTCTACCACGTGGTAGACTGTGAACCAAACCACACGACACTGAGGATAGAGTTGGTGATAAGGCCACGTGTCAGAAGGAGATCAACCAAAATCTAGGTAAGATTCCGATGGAATTTTTGGAGATTCCGTCAGTTTTGTGTTGCTGTAGTGGGCTGGCGATGGAGGCTGTCGCGACTGGAGACAGAGCCTTGTCATAGGATGAACGGTGCTCTGCAGAGTTCGTTGCTGGGCACCCAATAAATCTGAGATTGAAATAAGCCTGTGGATCACGCATTACTTGCTCCATTGAAAACTTCTCTCCGCTGAGGGCATCAGTGACCTTGAGCGCGTGATCCCGACGTGTAGTATGCTTGGTAAGCTTTCGGATGAGGAGATCACCTCCGAGCAAGCAAAGGGCCTTAACGACGAGGCTAGGGACAATGTGGGCATGAGGGTCACCAAGAGAGTGAGGCAAGGGTGCTTCTTTGAGTTCTCGCCAGTGAACCTGCCAGTTGTTGTGGAGGCAAGGCTGAAGGCTCGTTGGTCGATAGAGGAGCTGCGTATGCATTGGTGGAAGTCGTGAGCCGTTGATGAAGCTTGGAGCTAGCGGTTTTTCGTGTGCTAGTCGCAGTAATAGAAGTGTTCGAGTTGTTGAAGGCGGTTGCTTTTGGCTCATAGGAGGTCGGCCGTGAAGGCTTTGGAGGAGAGAGTGTCCGTTGTTGAAGCCTTGGAGGCGGCTGAGCATTGCAGTGTTAGCTACAGGAGGCGCTGTCCAAAGTCGGCTGAGGCGCGTGATACCAGAGGCTAGGAGCCCATCTGCGATGCTGTTTGGAGAGATAGGAGGGTCACGAGAGCCTTGCTGAAGGAGCCGCCTGTGGGCTTGGTGCTGGTTGTCGAGGAGCCTTCGGAGGCTGGAGATCTACACGCTCAGGAGATCTTTGAAATAAGCATGAATTGTGGAGATGCTTGGGCGCAGCTTGTTGTTGGCGGCGGCTAGGAGTTGGAGCCTAGCACTGTGCGAGGTAAGGTCGATGGCTGAAGGGAGAGCCGTTTGGAGTAGCTTGAAGTTCGTAGAGGTCGTAGTAGGCCGCCTTGCCTTGAGGCCTTGGACTGTGGTGGCTGTTGTTGAGGATAATGAAGAGCTTATTGCTGGCTTCACTGTGAAGATGGGCTGAGGAGCAGGGCTAAGAAGCAGACTTGTAGATGGAGCTATAGAGCCGCATAGGTAAGGGAGAGCCGCCTAGGTAAGGGAGAGCCGCATAGGTAGGAGGCTGCTCTCTCTCCTTCAAAGCTCACTAACAAAAACTCAGTCTCTCCATAATGGATGGAAAATCTCTCTCTCTCACAATGGAAGTCCTCACAAAGAATGGAATTTTTTCAAGAATGAATGAACAGAAATGTCTCTCTCAAATGGACGGAAATTTCTCTCAGCGGAAGTGAAGGGAAGGATTTCACAGTCACTCAAGAGAACTCTCAATCTCACAATCTCTCTCACACTCTCAAGAAGGATGGCGCCTCAGCGAAAGGCAGAACCATGCTCTGATACCATGACAAAATATGAAGACGGGAGAGGAGAAGAGTGGAGATGAGGAGAGAGGGCACAGCTAGAGAGCACACCACAAATGACTAACTGTACACTAGATTTAGTTGAAAAAATAAATATATACAAACCCTTTTAGGGTTAGGGTTAGGGGATCTAACCCTTTCCTTTATAGCACTCTATAAGGTTAGTGCTATGCACATATGATCACGTGATGGTGCTATGCACACATGATCACATGATGTTGAGCGTGAACTCTCAACAATGACACCAGAGGAGAGGTATACTGGTAGGAAACTAGATATTTCTCATTTTAAAGTTTTTGGTTGCATTGCCTATGTTCATGTGCCAGATGAGTTGAGATCCAAGTTGGATCCAAAAGCTGAGAAGTGCATCTTTATTGGTCATTCTCTACAGCAGAAAGGGTATAGATGCTATAACCCTTCTACTCATAAGTTTACAGTGAGCAGAGATGCTGTTTTTTATGAGATGAGCAGCTGGTATAAACCAGTAAATGTGATTGATTATGTAGATGCACAAAATGGTAATGCTGCATAGAATTCACAGCAGCAATCACAAAATATTAGTGGACCTATAGTGTCCTCTAGCAGTGGTTCACATACTTTGCCATGGACATGCAGATTGAGATCAGGAGAATCTCCTCAAAGCAATGCAGATAGTGGTATGCAAGTATCACGAAAGGAAAAAGAGAAAGTAGATCAGTCCATGGTTGATCTGAATGCAGGTCACTCTTATGTGGATGGTGAATCCAGTGGCTCAGCAGAACAGAGCCTTGATGATGAGTTGGGTATTCCTCCTGTTGTTACACCTGGAGTAAGGAAGACAAGGGATGTTTTGAGAGCACCTAGTAGTGAGCCTATTTTGCGTAGGTCTACCAGAGTTAAGTATCCTTTAGATAGGCTGAAATATGATGGATTTACAGCCATTCACTATGCCTATATGGTCAAAGTGATACATGAACCACAACCCACTTCTTTTAGGCAAGCCATGGGAAAAGAAAAATGGGAGAAAGCCATGGACTAAGAAATGGATGCCTTGGAAGCAAATGCTACATGGGAATTGGTGCCTTTGCCTAAAGACAAGAATGCAATTGGCTACAAGTGGGTCTATAAGGTGAAGCACAATGCAGATGGTTCTATGAGCAAATACAAGGCAAGATTAGTTGTCAAGGAGTATGCACAGACATATGGCATTGATTATGAAGAAACATTCAGTCCAGTTGCAAGGATGGCAACCGTAAGAGCAATCATTGCTATGGCTACATCAAAGGGATGGTCTTTACATCAAATGGATGTAAAGAATGCCTTCTTGCATGGTGATTTGCAAGAAGAGGTCTATATGGAGCAGCCACCAGGTTATGTGCATGTTGTTCATCCTGAGTTTGTTTGTAGAGGTGCAGCAATGGCTGCATCACGACTGCATGTGAGGCAGCATGGTTGCATAAGCTGCTTTATGATATGCATCAGTCTATAGATGGGCCAATTGTCATTTATTGTGACAACATGAGCAGTATACACTTAGCAAATAACCCAGTCTATCATGCAAGAACAAAGCACATTGAGGTGCATTATCACTTAGAGAGAGTTCTTTTGGCTTTCACAACTAAGAAGAGGAAAACTGTTTTCAGCCTCCACCTTTGTGTGTATTCCCCCATTATGTATGTGAGAAAGCTGCAAGTGAGACTCCTTACTTCTCTCCCACTCTCTTCACACCCATACTTTCACCCATTTATTGCATAAACTCTTTCACAGTCATCCTGAACCTTTCATATTACATCTCATCGATTTGAACCTAGCAAAACAATTTTATCAATGCATCTACCTTTGTCCATACTTTATCTCTCAAAGTTTCTACTTGAGGATGAGAAGCCTTATTGGTCGTGCATTCACACAATGCTTTCCAGTATTCCCAACCCAAGGTGGTTTGAGACAATGTATGTTTGTTTTTGTTGAGATTCTGGTTAGAGAGAAATCTCCTTGCCTTCGCTCCACCCATGGACACTTTGGCAAGAAGATTCTATTTTGCCCTAGACATTTTCTTATCCTCCTTAAGTTTGACATGTCCTCCATGGAATCCCATCTCTGACGAGTCTCTGACAGCAACTTCTCAGCTTCTACAATGCACCATGCAGATACTTTTTTCAGAATTGAATTCCAAGCATAAACAAGATGCAAATACAATAACTTATCAAGTATGCGCAGTTCTGCGTGTAAAGTACATATGTGTACTCTCTCTAGAGGGATGGGCAAGATGGGATCCCACTTTGGATCCTTCTTAATCGAGATTGGGAGCTTGCATTTGGCTGCAAGATAGAATGCCATTCTCCCATTGTAAGCCAGCCTTTTGCTTATGTTGAGAACACAAGCAATAAAGGCATGTGAACATTGCATTTTCCACTATATTGCAACCATGCAAGTACTTAAGGGTTTTCAACTCACCAGCAAGATGCCATTCAACTCGAAATGCTCCATAGCCATCTACTATCAGTGTTTTCCCTTCCTCTTGTCTTCGAATCATTGGTGGAATTCTTGTTCTATCTAGAACCCACTGCAATGTCTCATGGCACTCTTTCACAGTCTCAAATGTTGCAAGCCACCATATATCTTTCTCTGATTGCACTGATAAATCTTGCTCTACTTCCTTGTTCCCTTGAACAAAGGCTAAGGCTTTATTCATAATGCAGATGCTCACTCTCTCTAACTTGTGTTCTTTCACCAATTGAGTTTCATCCATTTTGATGAAAAATATGAGCTTTCCATTGCATTCTGTACAACAAAAGAGAGAAATCCTTAGGATAAACACGATATAGGAGATGAACTAAGTAAAGTGCAATGCTATAATGGATTTCCTCTTACCATCTTCTCTCATGCCATAGAATTTTACCATTCCTTGTTGCAGTTTCTCAACATCTAAGTAGACATTGTTGAAAGCATTCATCTCTCAAAGGTTTGCAAACTAGATTTCTTTTTACTCTTCCAAGTCATTGTGCCCCTTATGCAATGGTACCCTCCAAGCATTTCTCTTGCACGTTCATTTGTTTCTCGCCATGCATGTCTCACAGACCAAGGTGTGGGTAGGGTCATTGTAGACTTCTTACACTTTCCCAAAATAGCGGATTTGAAATTTTTGAAAATAGATGTGTAAGCTTCACGACTTACACCGGCAATATCACAAGTTACAAGCATCTCCTTTGCATCCACAATATCCTTGAAGTCCTTCATTACCTCTTCAGCAACTTGCACACATAGGCGCTTGTGTCTTGGGTCCCTTAGTATCCCAATGACATCGTGTGACTTTAATAAACTAGCTAGAGCATATCAACAGTCAATATCATCCCCGTCTATTCTTCCCATCACATCTTCCATGAAGTTTCTAAAAAAGAACACAAACAAAACTTAGTCACAAACAGTGTAGCACAAAAGAATGTAATTTCATTGGAACATTTGATAACCAACCTTGCAGCCTGGATTCTCCTCTTTCTAGCACCACCAGTGGGTGCCAATGCATCCACGTTATGTAAGTACCTTCTTTTCCTATCCTTCAATCCCAAAGGTATTTCTTTCATCTTTTGCACTCATTCATCTACCTTCTCTCGTTCCTTCTCTACAGCTCATTGAACTTGATTGTATATAGATCTCTCCACTAAATGAGAGAGTGTTTGTTCAGGTGTAGAAGTGGGTGCTACTCTGATATCTAGCATATTGGGATAAGGTTTAATCACACAATTGCAAGACAATCAATGCGAAGGAGATTATGTGAGATAATGAGATTTGCAAGAGGTTGTTTTTTCCAACTTCTTTTTGAAAAGGTATGAGTATGTTTTACCTAAACCAAAGTGCAGGGCATGAGCCAAAATGAAGCCACTAGGTTCAACCCATAGAATGTCTCTTTCGGGGGAAAAAAACATATAATCTTTCAAGGCTTTTATTTTCTCAAAAGAAACATTCTAGGGATGAATCTAGTGGTTGTCCTCTGGCCCATGTGTTGGGCTTTGTTTCAGGTAAAACATTTCTAATAATAGTATGAGTCACACTGTGCTATGGCATATTATCGATTGAATGTGTAGCATCATAAATACGCACAGACGCTATGGGAAACAATAGAAAAATGATACGCATAACATCCACGAGAATGGAATACAGATATGCAAGAAAATGATAGACATTGAAGAACGCTATATTCTGGAGCAATAGCTCACCCAACATCTCTGTACACAATGACTTCGGAATGCTAGTAATAACATGCATACAAGATCGTCTGATGATTAGAGAAGTAGCCATTGAAGATGACAACTGCTTGGAGATTGGAACCATCAACCCTTGTGGTTAACCTACCCTCGCACACCCCTCTAGGTCACTACTGCTAACCACCGGCATGGTTATGCAATAACACATGGCACTCATGGTGGACTGTCTGAATTACACATGCACATCCCCTGATTGAAGTCAGATGCCTTATACAGTGCAAAGTGTTTGTGCAACAATCATTTTAGGTAGAGCCTTGGCAGAGAACCTGGTGTGGTAAGTTAAATCTCTCTCTTCACTCAGTACACAAGATTTACCAAGCATCTCATTCTAAAAAAAACATCCTTTTGCTATAGTCGCCATGTCTGTCTAAACGTCCTTTTTTTTATTCCTCCTCCCTATCCAAAAGCATCCCCACATTTTGTGGCATCTTCAATATTGTCTGTCCAAAAGCAACCACTATAGTGATGTATGCGCTTTGCTGCACAACGACACTTTATTTCGCGAGGCCATTCTGCAGCCATCGTCGTAGTTCTACTCTTCATCAAAATTAGAAATGTACTGAATAGGAGCAACCATGCCACCCCTCTTGCTCAGTCCCGCATCACTACTCTCAGGCAACTCTGTTGACAACTGCATCGTTGCTCCACTCAAACTTGCATCTGCAATCATCTCTAACTACCGCTTCTGCATGAACATCTTCAATCTTTGATCCTGCTCCAAATCCATCAGCCATTGCAATGGATGAGGCTTGGATCTATCCACTACCTGCTGTTCAGGTCACTGCTCTATGGGAAATACTTCATCTATCCATGCACCCAGCAGCGGTAATTTCTACTGCCATTGTTCCTGTGCCATCGTAGGTCTTTGAATCACCATCGGCTCATAGGAAGGGGGACCTGGTAACCTCGGAAAAGGTGTGTGCTTACTAAAATACTTCCCCAGAAACTTATTTGCCTCTTTCCACTAAGGAGGATGAGGAGGTAACATCAGACTAATAGAATGGGCGCACAACTCCAACCACAGACAAAGTGAACGCCTCTACTACTTCAGCGCATCGATTCTTTTGCTGTTGCGGAGAACGGCTTTCACAATGCCTTCTGCCAGCTCTTCATATTTGGCTTGCCAATCCTCTTTAATCTGTACTCACTCCACAACCACTCCTTTTCCCTTGTCCATGCCATCGCCACCAAAAGAAATTCTAGAACCTTTTGGTCCAGTACTAATCGGCACCTGCGAACCCTGTTGCAGACCAGAACCCGCACCAGCTCCTGCATCACCATCCATCTTGGGTTGTCGTTCGTGCGAAACCAGCTCCCGATAGGTCTGCGGAACAACAGTCGCACTCCATCTTGCCACCTGCCTATCCCATTCCGCTCTCACATCACCCTGAAGAGCTTCCAAGAGCGAGCCCATCTACTCCATGTTAACACTCTTATTCCCCAATAAAGCCCGCAAATATTCTGCCAGCGCATCAATAGTACATCAGCATAGCAACTCCTGCTCAATGCTCGACACATACTCTGCATGCAGCTGTTGCATGGCCTCCGAATGTGCTTCTACCACTTGAACTCTAGCTTCAATGACTATCATCTGGTCCTCCAGTTGCCGCACCCACTCCTGCTAACCTTGTAGAGACTCATTTTCCCTGTGCAACTGTGTAACTTCTACCTCCAAACCAGTCACTCTAGCAGGTTCTCCCCTCGCACCAATTTATGAAGCTATTCGCATGAGCAAATGCGAACAAGACTACAACTACACATGCATAGGCTACGATTGAAAATTAAACCCGATAGAAGCCACTGGTGATACACCCACAGACTCTGAGATCGCTGTTAACACTTCTACCACTGACACCCTCATCGCATCAGAAACTGCCACTGATGTTGTAGTAGTCATCGCAGTCAGTGTTGTTGTACTGTGCTGAAGCTACTCCATCCACCGCTGCATAAGGGAACCTCCCAGGACCGTGCCTAGGATCACTGCTGCAGTAGACACTGGAGTCACTGTCACCCATTCTGCCATCACTGGTAATGCCATCGGTGTAGACACAGCAATTTGCGTCATTGCCACCCCACTAGTGGAAATGCTTTCCACACCACCAGTAAGTAAAGGAGTTGAAGGTGCAAGAGGAGATACCACCCCTTGGCTAAGGCGAGGTTTCTTCCGTCGTTGTTTCATAGCCACTCTACCAAAGAAGATATCTCAGCTTAATCCTGCACAGGCCCCTCAGGTGCGAGAGGTGAGCACCAAGGTAGTCGACTGTCGAGGTGCTGTAGACTCCAGATGAATGGGAAACCAAACCTCCAAGACCTCCCAATCTGGGAATTCACCACCTGCTTCTTATCCATATGAGTTGCCACCCATAAAGCCTCTGCATGAATCCGCTCCTTCAAGATTCAAGCCCATGGCACTGCCCTCTCTTCAGCAACATCTATCATCCCTCAAGTCCCAGGAGTGATGGTATATGTTTTGGCCTACAAGAACAGTGACTTGAGAATCCAACAATACTGGTCCCTCATTTGGGCATCCGAACACCCACTCAGCTTGTATTCACCCTTGGTAGGAGCTCCAAACTCCGCCTCCATCACTACCAGTGTACACGGTTGCATGATCATCCCTCCATCCATAGGCAAAAAGAGACGTTGATGAATCAATTGCACTGTTAGCTTTCGATGCTCATCCACCAAAAACTCCACAACAGTTCCTACCGCCAACTGCTGGCAAAGCATCGACATTGATCGATGAGCAGCCACCCTCTGCCAATCGATACTACTGAAACTACGAATCCATAGCCACTGAAGACGAGCATCAATTGACTGGGAATCTATATACACCAATGGAAGAAGAGGAAGAAATTGAGCATGAGCCATCCCCATGGCAAGGCGAAGAAGAAGAAACGAGATAACAATGAACACCAAGATGAGAGCTGGAAGGCGAATGCACTCAAGAGAACTGCAAGTGCGATGACAAGCAAGTAGCAAGCAGCTGGTACATGCAAACAATGGCTCAAGAGTTGTAATTCAAATGGCAAATATCCCACCCTGATGACAGTGAGTTGCATGGTAGCTAGGCTAGACCTCACAGAAGACTACTGTCATCATGCCGCGAACCCTTCTACCATGTGGTGTCATGCGAGCATGTCCTCCACTGCAATCCTCAGACTCGAAACAATATGCTCGATCGACATAATTGCTTCCAACCCAAATGCCAATTTAAAAGGAGTCAACCCTGTGGCCACCTTGAATGATGTGCGGTATGCCCATAGTGCTGCCAGAGCAACTTCTCATCCCAATCCGTGTAGTGCTCATTCACCAATAGCAACATGATCCTCTTGAATGTATGATTGGTAGACTCAGCCAGTCCATTTGCTTGCGAATAGTAGGGGGAAGACTTCTTGTGAATCACCATATAAAAAGCATTCATCCGCTTGATGACTTTGTTGACAAAATGAGCCCCTGTCATTGACAATCTCAATTGGACACCCGAACTGAGTGAACACATCGTGGTATAAACACCTTGCAACCAATTTTGCGGTGTTGTCCCGCAAAACCCAAGCCTCCATCCATTTGGTGCAATAATCAATGGCTACCAGAGTGTAGCAATTCTGAGTGCGGGCAGCTGTGGGCTTGAATGGGGACCCATGAAATCTAGGCCCCATTTTTGAAATGGTTCTAGAGGCAAGATGGGATTAGGTGGCATGCGGTCTCGATCAATGGGCTGTCCCAACCGTTGGCACAGGTCACAACTTTTTGCAAACCATCGAGCATCCTTCTAAATGGTTGGCCACCATAACCCTGCCTACAAAACTTCCTTTGCAGTGACGTTGCCTGCAAAATGGCCACCCAGAACCCCACAATGGGCTTCCACTAACAATGCTTCCTACTCATGAGGTGGAACACACCGCAACAGTGCCTCAGTCAGATGTCGTCAGTACAATTGTCCCAGGACTACTTCAAAGGATCGGCTCCGCAATGCCAAGCCTTTCCTCTGATCTCAATTCATGTACTTGGGCATATTGCCAATAGAAAGGAATGAGAGCATCTCATCATACCATGACCATGGTACTTCTGGGATGACGGCCTCTGCCGTGATCGGCGGATCCACTCGAAAAATCACTGCTAGCTCCGCATTAGGGAACTCGTCCTCCACTCCCATTGGCAGCTTCCTAGACTCCAGTCGGGAAAGGTAATCTGCAACTGCATGCTACAAGCCTGGGCAATGAATCACATCAAAGTCATATTCCTGCAAGAGCAACACCCATCGTGCCAGTCGACCTATAAGACTTTGCTACTTCACCAAATATAATAACGCGAAATGATCAACATGGAAGACAAATGGTCGATCCAACAAATAATGCTGGAATTTCTTGACAGAATAGATCATGCCCAGTCCTTCTCCATGATGGAATAATTCTTTTCAGCTAATGAGAGCTGTCGACTCGCGTAGTAGATTGGGCGATACTACTCATTCACATCTTCTTACATCAAGATGCTCCCAATAGCTCTATCTGAGGCATCCACGAACACATGAAAAGTTTTCTCCCAATCCAGAGACAGCAACATCGGTGCCCTAGAAAGCTGAATCTTTAATTGCTGGTATGCTTGGTCGCACTCTGCAGTCCACACAAATGCCTTCAGTTCCACATGTGCCAATGCATTCAAGGGAATCACCATGTGAGCCAAAAACCACAAATGTCTATCATGCCATCAAATTTGTCCCAAGAACCACTAGCATTCCTTAGGTGTTGGTGCCGGGGCTTGCATAATTACTACCACTTTATCCGGATCCACAGCAATTCCTTCTGCTACAATCACACGCCATAGGAGTCAGCCGCTACGGACTTAGAATGCACATTTCATCAGATTTAGACTATCCCTGCATCATTGAAAACATTTTTGCAAGTGCTCCAGGTGCTCATCGAATGTGTTAAACACACTAAGGTCATCCAGGAAAATCCTCATGAAATCTATCAAATAGGACCCAAAGATCTCCTACATAGGTCAAGGGAGCATTCTGCAATCTGAACCACATAACTGTGAAGACAGATGTGATAAATGTTGTTTTGGGTTGGTCTTTCGGAGCCATTTGGATTTAGTTGTACCCGCTATATCCATCCAAGAAGAGTACACCTCATGCCCTACCGCTTCATTGAGCGTAGAATCCATATAGGGCAAGGGAAATGGATCACGAACTGTGGCCGCATTCAGCTTGCGGTAATGGACACAAATCCGCAATTTCTTGTTTTTCTTTAGCACAATGACAATCGGGGAAATCCACTCAGGATTTTCAATCGTCGGTGCGATGAATCCCACGCACAACAAGCGCTCCAGTTCTTCACGCACTTGCTTGGCCATGTGCGGATTCATATGATACCTTTGTATCTTCGTACGAGTGACATCTGGTTTGAGGTTGACGAGATGTTGGTAAAACTTTGGATCCAGACCCTTCATATCCGCAGTCCCAAGCGAACACATCAAAAAATTCCCGCAACAGGGCAATCAATTCGCTACGAAATTCAATTGTCAACAAAGTGTTGACTTGGACTAGTTTAGATGTGCCATCTGCTCCGAGATAAACCGTATCCAGAGCATCCTCCTGAATGCGTGTGACTCTAATCATTTGTTCTTCAAATTCCCTCTCCTACTGCAGGAGATCCCGTATATCCAATTCTGCTACTACTTGCTGGGGCTCAGACGACTCCTCTGGAACAAGGCTCACCACATCCGCCAGATAACTTTGATGCATGTAGCTGTCTGTAATGCCTTCCACATCAATGGTGAAGATAGGAACCAACTCCGGATTTGCCTTGAGAAAGGCTTCCTCCTCATTATCCTCTAATCCGTCCGCCATGTTCACCATCTCAGCCAACACAGGTTGGACCACATCTGCCAATGGTGCCGCCACTCCCATTGTGACCAGCACTTTCTTCTTTCCTGTCCGCACTGAAATGACGTTCTGCTCCCAATTTTGCTTGACTTTCGCTTGCCGCAACCAAGGCCTAACCAAAAGGACTCTATACTCTAGTGTTGCGGCTTCCATGTTGAGCACCATGAATGATATGCCCACCACCTCTAAAACAACAGCCCACAAGATTTCGATTGGTCGAACCTGGCATTGATCATCCATGTGAACTAAGAATGGCACCGGCTCCCAAGGCATCCAGCCCATTTCTTGGCAAGTCTTCAAAGTGACAATATTGACCCCTACCAGCACCTGAGCAAAAGTCAGACCTTGTGCCTTTGCGAAAATCCCCGGAATTCTCATGTTGGTCAAAGGGACTGTCGGAACTGGGCACAAATCAGCTTGACATAGCTCTACCTCTTCTAGTACAAACTCCATGTGCAGGGAATGCAACAATTGCCAGTGGAATCCCGAAACCAGATTAAGCAATCGGCCCATTGAAATTTGGATAGGAGCCTCCAAAATGCACTCCAACCCTGGCTCCCTTTGTGGATAATTCACCCACCTCTTGGCTTGGTTAGCAACCAACAACGGAGTTGCTTCCACTGTTGTCGCACCATTTCCTAGTAGGAGTAATTTGAACTTGGCTTGAGTCTCTGCCTCTGATTGAACAACTGGTTCTGCAAACTTGGCTTGAGTCTCCGCCTCTGATTGAACAACTGGTTCCGCAAACTGCACCTTTTGTACCTCACTAGGCGTCGTTGCTGACTCTAGCAAAGACATCAATGGTGGCTCCTTCGTCACCAACTCGCAGACTTGGCATCGCACATGTTCCTGAGCTGACCAATCCAACATCTTGTCACCATTCTTGGGAGTCGATCATCACAACTTGGTACCAGCACGAGTGATTATGCTAATCTCTAGGCACACCAATGGATCATCATCAACAATGTGTACCATCGAAGTGCTGGGCATTTTCTCGGACATTTTTTGCCACTCCGCGCATTGCCGATCCCATTCCTGAGCCTCAAGGCATTCGTTCTGCCAATGGCCTTCGCCCAAACAAAACAGGTAGGTTTTCGGGCGATCTGACCACGACCTACGCTTCCATGTTCGTGTTCGTGATCACCGTCACCTCCGCCTCATTGGAACATCTGTTGCTATTGTAAAGAATAAGGGAGAGAGATAGGAGACTCAAGTTCAGCTTTCCTCACAACACACAAAAGAGAGAGGACACAAGGTTGGAGGGTGAAGCCTTTTTTCACTTTTGCACACAACAACAATACAATAGAAGAGGGAAATACCCTATATGTCAAACCCTAGAATACGTGGTTCATATGTGAACCCAAACCAAAAACATACGTGGTAGTCTAACTACACCACGAGTACAACTAACATAGGCGGTGACATAAATGATAGTCATCCAGGAGATATATCGGGGGTAGAGCTTGATATCTCAACACTCCCCCTCAAGCTCAAATCCATCTCACGTACACCAAGCAAGCTCCTAAACCTGCGAAGCTTCTCGGTACCCAATGCCTTCGTAAAAATATCAACCACCTGCTCCTCAGTGCTGACATAGAAAAGATCAATCTCACCAGCTAGAACCTTCTCTCTCACAAAGTGATAATGCACCTCAATGTGCTTCGTTCTAGCATGATAAACTGGGTTATTAGCAAGCATGATGCTGCTAATGTTGTCACAATGAATGACAACTGCTGCATGAATTGACTGTCCCATATCTGCAAGTAGCTTCCGTAACCAAGCTACCTCACATGCAGCCATTGCTGCACCCCTGTACTCAGCCTCTGTGCTCGACAAGGCAACTGTTGGTTGCTTCTTGCTACTCCAACTGATGGCACCACTCCCAAGGGAAAACATAAAACCACTAGTAGATCTCCTGTCTGAGACACTACCAGCCCAGTCAGCATCTGTGTATCCATGTACCTGTAATGCACACCCAGCTTCACAAAACAGTCCATAATGCAATGTGGACTTCACATACCGCAGTATGCGCCTAGCCGCATCCAAATGTGGCTTCCTCGGTGCCTGCATAAACTGACTCACCAGCCCCACAGCATAGCTCAAATCTAGTCTGGTTATAGTCATGTAAATCAAGCTACCTACTATGCGCCTGTACATAGTAATATCTTCAAGAAGCTCACCTGTCTCTGCATTGAGCTTCACATTCTGCTCCAATGGAACAGAGATAGGCTTACAGCCTGTCATCCCATATTTGGACAGCATGTCCAAACCATATTGCCTTTGCAACAGCCATATCCCACTCGGGGATCTAATAACCTCAATGCCCAAGAAGTAACGCAGCTCTCCCAAATCCTTCATCTCAAATTTCTGCTTCAACAGCAGCTTCACTTCATTAATGTCTGCATCACTATCACCTGTAATAATCAAGTCATCAACATAGATGACTACAAGTACAATCCCTCTGTTTGTCCTTTTCACATAAAGTGAAAAATCTGAATTGGAAATCTGAAATCCAATAGTGACAAGATTGTTGAGATATCAAGCTCTATCCCCGACATATCTCCTGGATGACTATCATTTATGTCACTGCCTATGTTAGTTGTACTCGTGGTGTAGTTAGACTACCACGTATGTTTTTGGTTTGGGTTCACATATGAACCACGTATTCTAGGTTTTGACATATAGGGTATTTCCCTCTTCTATTGTATTGTTGTTGTGTGCAAAAGTGAAGAAAGGCTTCACCCTCCAACCTTGTGTCCTCTCTCTTTTGTGTGTTGTGAAGAAAGCTGAACTTGAGTCTCCTATCTCTCTCCCTTATTCTTTACATGGTATCAGAGCCTTGTTCGTGGTAAGGAGCTCAAGAAAGCTAGCCAAGTTTGTGGTGTCCTGGTAAGAGGACCAGTGTAGCTTTCCTATTTTGAGTTTGGGAGCAAATCTCTGCAGGTAGCACAGCCAGAAGTGCAGGAGTGCACTACTTCAGATTGAGAGGCCCTTCGCGGTGCGGCGAGAGCGCAGTATAATGTCTGAGAGAGTTCGTGATTTGTAAAATGTCTGAGAATCTGTCTACCATTGTCAGTGAGAAGCTTGACAAGAACAACTTCCAAGCATGGAAGTTCAGGATGACAAACTTCTTTATGGGAAAGGGAGTTTGGGATTACATCAGTGGTGAAACTGCAGAACCAGTTTTGGGTGCTGCTCCCACTCCTGCTGAATTGAAGGCCTTTAAAGAATGGCATGAAAAAGCCAAAAAATGCCTGTATTGGCTGTCCGTTAGCATTTCAGATTCTATGATTGTGCATATACAGGATCTAGAGACGCCTAAGGAGGCATGGGATACATTGGTGAAGCTGTATAGCACAAATACCAAAGCACGAAAGATGCAGCTAAAGCAGGAGTTGCACAATGTGCAAAGGAAAAATCTGAATATAAATGAGTATTCCTTGAAGATGAAAGGCCTTGCAGATTCTCTTGCCTCCATTGGAGCACCTGTTGATGATGAGGACTTAGTGTCCGTGACCTTGAATGGTCTTGGGAAAGATTATGCACAATTTCGGACATCCATTGGAGTCCGTGAAACATTTCCTGATTTTCAGGAACTTATTGCTCTCTTGCTGAGTGAAGAGCAAAGGAATGGTGGTTCAGCCACCTCAACTTCTCAAGAGACTACTTTCTACTCGAATACAGGTAGAGGCAGAGGTAGAGGAAGAGGCCGTTCTGGTGGCTGTGCAGGAAATCAGAACCAACAGCAACAACAGGAAAACCAGTCCTATGGAGGAGGACGTGGTAGTTCTAGAGGCAGGGGGAGCCAAAGAGGCCGTGGTTCATGGCAAAGGAACCAGCAAGTAAATAGCAGCATAGAATGCTATTATTGTGGAAAGCCTGGACACAAGGAGAATACATGCTATAAAAAGCAGAATGACATCAAAAGTGGAAAGTTGCAGCAAAGCAACTATGCATCATCAAGTGGGCATGGTGACGACAGAAATGAGCACCTTTTTGTGATGCAGCATATGGTTAACTCCATGTCAGGAGATGCTGCAGCTTGCAATGATGTTTGGTATGTTGATTCAGGTGCCTCTAACCACATGACCAGTCATGGTGAGTGGTTTCATGATGTCTGAAATTTGGATAAGCCAGGTTATGTTGAAACAGGTGATGATACTGCGCACCCAATTACGCAGGTTGGTAAAGTGCCATTGGCTATGCAGGATGGCAAAACAAAGTACTTGGCAGATGTACTTCATGTTCTAAAAATCACTAAGAACCTGGTTTCAGTTGGCCAGATGGTTGAGCAAGGTCTGCAGGTTAGATTTAATCCTGATGGATGCTTTGTTGAGGACTTGAAAAATAAATGCCGCTTGGTTGCGAAAGGCAACAAAAATGGAAGAATGTTCACCTTGGATGTTGATATGCCTGAGGTGAAAGCTGCTATGTTTGCGCATGGGAGAGGTGTCATTGCAGATATTGAGATATGGCACAAGCGCATTGGGCACATGAATATACAAAGGCTGAAATCTATGCAAACGAAAAACATTGTTGCAGGTTTGCCTAAATTCAGAGTTGAGGGAATGCAAAAGGTATGTGAAGCATGCCAAATGGGTAAGCAGGCCAGACATGCATTTCCCAAAAATGCTAAGGTGAGCAGAAGACCTTTGGAAGTGATCCATTCAGATGTTTGGACAACCAAAGCTGCTTCTATTGGTGGATGCCATTATTATGTGACGTTTATTGATGACTACACTAGGAAGGTGTGGATTTATTTTATGAAGCACAAAAGTGAAGTGTTCAGCCATTTCAAGGCTTTTAAAGCCATGGTTGAAAAAGAGAAAGGTGTGCATATTAAAGTGCTAAGATCTGATGGAGGGGGAGAGTACTTTTCAGAAGAATTTTGTGAATATCTGAAAGAACAGGGAATTCAAAGGAAGTACTCATGCAGGTCTACCCCTCAGCAGAATGGGGTTGCAGAAAGGAAGAACAGGCATATTGCAGAAGTAGGACGGGCGATCCTAAATGAGAAAAACATGCCTGATTATTTTTGGGCTGAAGCAGTAGCAACTGCTGTTTATATTATGAACAGAACCCCCACTGCAGCTGTCCATGGCATGACGCCTGAAGAAATGTATACAGGTCAAAAACCAGATATTTCTCACTTGAAGGTATTTGGTTGCATAGCTTATGTTCATGTTCCTGATGAGAAGAGAACAAAGCTGGATCCAAAGGCAGAAAAATGCATCTTTATTGGATATGCTCAGCATCAGAAAGGGTATCGCTGTTATAACCCTTCCACCCGCAAAATGCAAGTGAGCAGAGATGTTGTTTTTGATGAAATGAGCAGCTGGTATGCACCAACTGTTATGGTAGGAGATGCAGATGCAGGAAATGGGAATGCTGCAATAAATGCAGAGCAGCAATCTCAAGCCTTGAGTGGACCCAGAGAGTCCTCTACTAGTGGATCTAATGCATGGACAGGGAGATTGAGATCTAGTGAATCGTCACATGGCAGTCCAGATAGTGTTGTGCAGGTATCACATAAGGGAAAAGAAAAAGTGGACCATACTCCAGTGTTTGATGTGTCTGCTGGTAGCTCTCATGTTGATGGAGAGTCAAGCGGCTCTGAAATGAGCCTTGATGAGGAACTTGGGATTCCTTCTGTTGTTACACCTGGTGCAAGGAAAAGCAGGCATGATTTAAAGACTCCTGCAACTGATCCAGTTGTACGGAGGTCCACTCGTATTAAGTATCCAGTTGACAGGCTGAGATATGATGGGTATACAGCACATCACTATGCTTATATGGTCAAGGTTCTAGAGGAGCCAGAGCCCACATGTTTTGAGGATGCAGCAGGGCATAAAAATTGGGAAGCAGCTATGGATGAAGAGATGGCTGCCTTGGATGCAAACCACACTTGGGATTTGATGCCTTTGCCTCATGATAAGAAGGCTATTGGCTGCAAGTGGGTTTACAAAGTAAAGCACAATGCTGATGGGTCTGTTAGCAGGTACAAGGCAAGATTGGTTGCCAAAGGTTTTGCGCAGACATATGGAATTGACTATGAGGAAACTTTCAGCCCAGTTGCAAGGATGGCAACCGTGAGAGCAGTAATTGCTATGGCTGCTGCAAAGGGATGGTCTTTGCATCAGATGGATGTGAAAAATGCCTTCTTGCATGGTGACTTGCAGGAAGAGGTTTATATGATGCAGCCAGAAGGTTATGAGGATAAAGCACACCCCGATTTTGTATGCAGGTTGCGCAAAGCCTTGTATGGCTTAAAACAGGCGCAGAGGGCATGGTCAGACAAGATAGGGCAATATCTTGTCACTATTGGATTTCAGATTTCCAATTCAGATTTTTCACTTTATGTGAAAAGGACAAACAGAGGGATTGTGCTTATAGTCATCTATGTTGATGACTTGATTATTACAGGTGATAGTGATGCAGACATTAATGAAGTGAAGCTGCTGTTGAAGCAAAAATTTGAGATGAAGGATTTGGGAGAGCTGCGTTACTTCTTGGGCATTGAGGTTATTAGATCCCCGAGTGGGATATGGCTGTTGCAAAGGCAATACGGTTTGGACATGCTGTCCAAATATGGGATGACAGGCTGTAAGCCTATCTCTGTTCCATTGGAGCAGAATGTGAAGCTCAATGCAGAGTCAGGTGAGCTTCTTGAAGATATTACTATGTACAGGCGCATAGTAGGTAGCTTGATTTACATGACTATAACCCGACCAGATTTGAGCTATGCTGTGGGGCTGGTGAGTCAGTTTATGCAGGCACCGAGGAAGCCACATTTGGATGCGGCTAGGCGTATACTGCGGTATGTGAAGTCCACATTGCATTATGGACTGTTTTATGAAGCTGGGTGTGCATTACAGGTACATGGATACACAGATGCTGACTGGGCTGGTAGTGTCTCAGACAGGAGATCTACTAGTGGTTTTATGTTTTCCCTTGGGAGTGGTGCCATCAGTTGGAGCAGCAAGAAGCAGCCAACAGTTGCCTTGTCGAGCACAGAGGCTGAGTACAGGGGTGCAGCAATGGCTGCATGTGAGGTAGCTTGGTTACGGAAGCTACTTGCAGATATGGGACAGTCAATTCATGCAGCAGTTGTCATTCATTGTGACAACATTAGCAGCATCATGCTTGCTAATAACCCAGTTTATCATGCTAGAACGAAGCACATTGAGGTGCATTATCACTTTGTGAGAGAGAAGGTTCTAGCTGGTGAGATTGATCTTGTCTATGTCAGCACTGAGGATCAGGTGGCTGATATCTTTACGAAGGCATTGGGTACCGAGAAGCTTCGCAGATTTAGGAGCTTGCTTGGTGTACGTGAGATGGATTTGAGCTTGAGGGGGAGTGTTGAGATATCAAGCTCTATCCCCGACATATCTCCTGGATGACTATCATTTATGTCACCGCCTATGTTAGTTGTACTCGTGGTGTAGTTAGACTACCACGTATGTTTTTGGTTTGGGTTCACATATGAACCACGTATTCTAGGGTTTGACATATAGGGTATTTCCCTCTTCTATTGTATTGTTGTTGTGTGCAAAAGTGAAGAAAGGCTTCACCCTCCAACCTTGTGTCCTCTCTCTTTTGTGTGTTGTGAAGAAAGCTGAACTTGAGTCTCCTATCTCTCTCCCTTATTCTTTACAAAGATATTGCCCTATCTTGTCTGACCATGCCCTCTGCGCCTGTTTTAAGCCATACAAGGCTTTGCGCAACCTGCATACAAAATCGGGGTGTGAATTATCCTCATAACCTTCTGGCTGCATCATATAAACCTCTTCCTGCAAATCACCATGCAAGAAGGCATTTTTCACATCCATCTGATGCAAAGACCATCCCTTTGAAGCAGCCATAGCAATTACTGCTCTCACGGTTGCCATCCTTGCAACTGGGCTGAAAGTTTCCTCATAGTCAATTCCATATGTCTGCGCAAAACCTTTGGCAACCAATCTTGCCTTGTACCTGCTAACAGACCCATCAGCATTGTGCTTTACTTTGTAAACCCACTTGCAGCCAATAGCCTTCTTATCATGAGGCAAAGGCATCAAATCCCAAGTGTGGTTTGCATCCAAGGCAGCCATCTCTTCATCCATAGCTGCTTCCCAATTTTTATGCCCTGCTGCATCCTCAAAACATGTGGGCTCTGGCTCCTCTAGAACCTTGACCATATAAGCATAGTGATGTGCTGTATACCCATCATATCTCAGCCTGTCAACTGGATACTTAATACGAGTGGACCTCCGTACAACTGGATCAGTTGCAGGAGTCTTTAAATCATGCCTGCTTTTCCTTGCACCAGGTGTAACAACAGAAGGAATCCCAAGTTCCTCATCAAGGCTCATTTCAGAGCCGCTTGACTCTCCATCAACATGAGAGCTACCAGCAGACACATCAAACACTGGAGCATGGTCTACTTTTTCTTTTCCCTTATGTGATACCTGCACAACACTATCAGGGCTGCCATGTGACGATTCACTAGATCTCAATCTCCCTGTCCATGCATTAGATCCACTAGTAGAGGACTCTCTGGGTCCACTCAAGGCTTGAGATTGCTGCTCTGCATTTATTGCAGCATTCCCATTTCCTACATCTGCATCTCCTACCATAACAGTTGGTGCATACCAACTGCTCATTTCATCAAAAACAACATCTCTGCTCACTTGCATTTTGCGGGTGGAAGGGTTATAACAGCGATACCCTTTCTGGTGCAGAGCATATCCAATAAAGATGCATTTTTCTGCCTTTGGATCCAGCTTTGTTCTCTTCTCATCAGGAACATGAACATAAGCTATGCAACCAAATACCTTCAAGTGAGAAATATCTAGTTTTTGGCCTGTATACATTTCTTCAGGCGTCATGCCATGGACAGCTGCAGTGGGGGTTCTGTTCATAATATAAACAGCAGTTGCTACTGCTTCAGCCCAAAAATAATCAGGCATGTTTTTCTCATTTAGGATCACCGTCCTACTTCTGCAATATGCCTGTTCTTCCTTTCTGCAACCCCATTCTGCTGAGGGGTAGACCTGCATGAGTACTTCCTTTGAATTCCCTGTTCTTTCAGATATTCACAAAATTCTTCTGAAAAGTACCCTCCCCCTCCATCAGATCTTCGCACTTTAATATGCACACCTTTCTCTTTTTCAACCATGGCCTTAAAAGCCTTGAAATGGCTGAACACTTCACTTTTGTGCTTCATAAAATAAATCCACACCTTCCTAGTGTAGTCATCAATAAACGTCACATAATAATGGCATCCACCAATAGAAGCAGCTTTGGTTGTCCAAACATCTGAATGGATCACTTCCAAAGGTCTTCTGCTCACCTTAGCATTTTTGGGAAATGCATGTCTGGCCTGCTTACCCATTTGGCATGCTTCACATACCTTTTGCATCAACTCTGAATTTAGGCAAACCTGCAACAATGTTTTTCGTTTGCATAGATTTCAGCCTTTGTATATTCACATGCCCAATGCGCTTGTGCCATATCTCAATATCTGCAATGACACCTCTCCCATGCGCAAACATAGCAGCTTTCACCTCAGGCATATCAACATCCAAGGTGAACATTCTGCCATTTTTGTTGCCTTTCGCAACCAAGCGGCACTTATTTTTCAAGTCCTCAACAAAGCATCCATCAGGATTAAATCTAACCTGCAGACCTTGCTCAACCATCTGGCCAACTGAAACCAGGTTCTTAGTGATTTTTGGAACATGAAGTACATCTGCCAAGTACTTCGTTTTGCCATCCTGCATAGCCAATGGCACTTTACCAACCTGCGTAATTGGGTGCGCAGTATCATCACCTGTTTCAACATAACCTGGCTTATCCAAATTTCTAACATCATGAAACCACTCACCATGACTGGTCATGTGGTTAGAGGCACCTGAATCAACATACCAAACATCATTGCAAGCTGCAGCATCTCCTGACATGGAGTTAACCATATGCTGCATCACAAAAAGGTGCTCATTTCTGTCGTCACCATGCCCACTTGATGATGCATAGTTGCTTTGCTGCAACTTCCCACTTTTGATGTCATTCTGCTTTTTATAGCATGTATTCTCCTTGTGTCCAGGCTTTCCACAATAATAGCATTCTGTGCTGCTATTTACTTGCTGGTTCCTTTGCCATGAACCACGGCCTCTTTGGCTCCCCCTGCCTCTAGAACTACCACGTCCTCCTCCATAGGACTGGTTTTCTTGTTGTTGCTGTTGGTTCTGATTTCCTGCACGGCCACCAAAACGGCCTCTTCCTCTACCTCTGCCTCTACCTGTATTCGAGTAGAAAGCAGTCTCTTGAGAAGTTGAGGTGGCTGAACCACCATTCCTTTGCTCTTCACTCAGCAAGAGAGCAATAAGTTCTTGAAAATCAGGAAATGTTTCACGGACTCCAATGGATGTCCGAAACTGTGCATAATCTTTCCCAAGACCATTCAAGGTCACGGACACTAAGTCCTCATCATCAACAGGTGCTCCAATGGAGGCAAGAGAATCTGCAAGGCCTTTCACCTTCAAGGAATACTCATTTATATTCAGATTTTTCCTTTGCACATTGTGCAACTCCTGCTTTAGCTGCATCTTTCGTGCTTTGGTATTTGTGCTATACAGCTTCACCAATGTATCCCATGCCTCCTTAGGCGTCTCTAGATCCTGTATATGCACAATCATAGAATCTGAAATGCTAACAGACAGCCAATACAGGCATTTTCTGGCTTTTTCATGCCATTCTTTAAAGGCCTTCAATTCAGCAGGAGTGGGAGCAGCACCCAAAACTGGTTCTGCAGTTTCACCACTGATGTACTCCCAAACTCCCTTTCCCATAAGGAAGTTTGTCATCCTGAACTTCCATGCTTGGAAGTTGTTCTTGTCAAGCTTCTCACTGACAATGGTAGACAGATTCTCAGACATTTTACAAATCACGAATTGCAACAGCAACCTGTAAACACAGCAAATGCCTCACAAGGGCAAATAGCAAAACTTCTGCAAAAAGCCTCACAGGGGTAGATCTGCAACACTGACAAAAGTGGTATTTCACCACACAGTCGCTTCCTAGTGACGATTTTGCATCAACAGGCAACAGGCATGAATCTGCAACTCCCAATATCTCTGCACACAGACATACGATGCAATTTTTGTGGCACCTTTCCACCGACTAGCCGCGCAGTGGTCGCACAGCGAAAAACAGGGCCTTTTTCTGAGTGCCTGCGAAGAACTTCCGCCTTCAAAACGGGCCCTGAAACGGCCTCAAATCAAAAAAATAAAGTCACCAAGGGCTTTGCCCTTTCCCGCAGCATATACTGCGCTCTCGTCACACCGCGAAGGGCCTCTCAATCTAAAACAGTGCACTCCTGCACTTCTGGCTGTGCTACCTGCAGAGATTTGCTCCCAAACTCGAAATAGGAAAGCAACACTGGTCCTCTTACCAGGACACCACAAACTTGGCTTGCTTTCTTGAGCTCCTTACCACGAACAAGGCTCTGATACCATGTAAAGAATAAGGGAGAGAGATAGGAGACTCAAGTTCAGCTTTCTTCACAACACACAAAAGAGAGAGGACACAAGGTTGGAGGGTGAAGCCTTTTTTCACTTTTGCACACAACAACAATACAATAGAAGAGGGAAATACCCTATATGTCAAACCCTAGAATACGTGGTTCATATGTGAACCCAAACCGAAAACATACGTGGTAGTCTAACTACACCACGAGTACAACTAACATAGGCGGTGATAAATGATAGTCATCCAGGAGATATATCGGGGGTAGAGCTTGATATCTCAACAGCTATGGCTGAAACACTTGCTGCTATGACTCTTCTGTTGAGATATCGAGCTCCACTCGTGATATGTCAGGGTGACCGTTGTGCATTTATGTCACCGACTTGTTAGCTGCAGATGTGGTTGGTACACCGCCCATGAATAATAGTTGGATGACAGCTATCTTTATGTACTCTAGTTAGTGGCTCAGTAAGTATGCCACCTAGGTTAGCTGAGTTTGGTTTGAGACCCACATATAGGGTTCATCTTTTTGCAGTGATAGAATATTTTTACAATGTTCTATAATGGCGTCTAATGCTCTTTCACAGATAGTCACTAAAAAGCTTGACAAGAACAACTTCCCACCATGGAAGTTTAGAATGACGAATTTCCTTAAGGGAAAAGGCTATTGGGAGTTCATTACTAGAGCTAAACAAGAACCACTTATTCCTAATGTTCCCAATCAACAGGAGTTGCAGCCATTTAAAGGCTAGCATGAGAGAGCCAGAAAAGTTATGTACTGGCTGTCTATCAGTATTTCAAATTCTATGATTGTACATATTCAGGATGCAAGCACGCCGAAGGAGGCATGGGATACTTTGACCAAAATGTATAGCACAAATATGCAAGCCAGGAAAATGCAACTCAAGCAGGAGTTGCAGAATCTGCAGAGGGAAAATATGAGCATCAATGACTACCACATGAAGGTGAAGAAGATTGCAGATGCACTTGCTTCCATTGGGTCGCCATTGGAAGATAATGATTTAGCTTCTATGACCTTGAATGGTTTAGGAAAGGATTATGCACAATTCCGGACATCCATTTCCGTTCGTGAAAATTTTCCTGATTTTGAGGAGTTGATTGCTCTTCTAATTTCTGAAGAGTAGAGAAATGGTGGTGCATCTTCTTCAGGAGGAACTTCAAAAGAAGCTGTCTTCTACTCAAATGCTGGAAGAGGTAGAGGCAGAGGTAGAGCAGGCCGATCTGGAGGCCATGGCAGAAATCAGAATATGTAGCAAATTCAAGAAAACCAGTCCTATGGAGGAGGACGTGGTAACCTTAGAGGCAGCGGGAGCCAAAGAGATCATGGTGGATGACAGAGAGGCCAAAATGCAAACAACAATGTTGAATGCTGCTACTGTGGTAAAATGGGTAATATGGCTAAAGACTGCTATAAAAAGCAGAATGACATTATGAATGGAAAATTGTAGCAAGGCAATTATGCATCCTCTAGTAGACAGGGGATGACAGAAATGAGCATTTGTTTATGGTCCAGCACATGACCAATTCTGTGAAAAGTGCAGAAGAAAGCAATGATGTGTGGTATGTTGACTCAGGTGCATCAAACCACATGGCAGGTCATGCGGAATGGATGCAGGATGCAAGGAAAATGGAAAGACCAAGATTGGTGGAGACCATTGATGATACTGCACATCCTATTGTGCAGATTGGTAAAGTTCCTTTGTCTACACAGGATGGGAAAAAGAAATACATCTCTGATGTATTTCATGTCCCGAATATCACCAAGAACCTGGTTTTTGTTGGTCAAATGGTTGAGCAGGGCTTGCAGGTTAGATTTACTCCTCATGGATGCTCTGTTGAGAATATGAAAAATAAAGTTCACTTGATAGCAAAAGGAAAGAAGAAGAGCAGGATGTTTACGTTGGATGCGGACATGCTTGAATTGAGTGCAGCAATGTTTGCACATGGGACCGATGTAGTCGTAGATATTGATATCTGGCATAAACGCATTGGTCATGTTAATGTACAGTGACTTAAATTAATGTAGGCTCAAAATCTTGTTGCAGGACTGCCTAAGTTCAAGGTTGCAGAAATGCATAAGGTATGTGAAGCCTATCAATTTGGAAAACAGGCAAGGAAACCATTTCCTAGACATGTTCAAGAGAGTAAGAGGCCATTGGAACTAATCCACTCTGATGTGTGGACTACTAAAGTTGCATCTATTGGAGGCTGTCATTATTTTTTCACTTTTATTGATGACTACAGCAGAAAAGTTTGGGTGTATTTTATGAAAAAGAAAAGTGAAGTGTTTGGGCATTTCAAAGCTTTTAAAGCTATGGTTGAAAAAGAAACAGGCTTGTAAATAAAATGTCTAAGGTCAGATGGACGGGGAGAGTACCTCTCAAATGAGTTTGCAAGGTTTCTAGAGGAGCATGGCATAAAGCAGCAATATTCATGCAATCATACCCCATAGCAAAATGGACTTGCAGAAAGGAAAAAAAGGCATATTAGAGAGGTATCTCGTGCCATGCTTAACAAAAAAGACCTGCCATATTATTATTGGGCTGAAGCAGTTGCTACAGCAGTCTACATAATGAATAGGACTCCCACTGCAGCAATACATGGCATGACGCCAGAGGACAGGTATACTGGTAGGAAACCAGATATTTCTCATTTGAAAGTTTTTGGTTGCATTGCCTATGTTCTTGTGCCAGATGAGTTGAGATCCAAGCCAAAAGCTGAGAAGTGCATCTTTATTGGTTATTCTCTACAACAGAAAGGGTATAGATGCTATAACCCCTCGACTCGTAAGCTTACAGTGAGTAGAGATGTTGGTTTTTATGAGATGAGCAGTTGGTATAAACCAGTAAATATGATTGATTATGTAGATGCACAGAATTCACAGCAGCAATCACAAAATATTAGTGGACCTATAGTGTCCTCTAGCAGTGGTTCACATACTTCACCATGGACAGGCAGCTTGAGATCAGGAGAATCTCCTCAAAGCAATGCAGATAATGGTATGCAAGTATCACGAAAGGGAAAAGGGAAAGTAGATCAGCCCATGGGTTATGTGAATGCAGGTCACTCTTATGTGGATGGTGAATCCAGTGGCTTAGAACAGAGCCTTGATGATGAGTTGGGTATTCCTTCTATTGTTACACCTAGAGTAAGGAAGACAAGGGATGTTTTGAGAGCACCTGGTAGTGAGCCTATTTTGCGTAGGTCTACTAGAGTTAAGTATCCTATGGATAGGCTGAAATATGATGGATTTATAGCCATTCACTATGCCTATATGGTCAAAGTGATACAAGAACTCGAACCCACTTCTTTTGAGCAAGCCATGGGAAAAAAAAATGGGACAAAGCCATGGATGAAGAAATGGATGCCTTGGAAGCAAATGGTACATGGGAATTGGTGCCTTTGCCTAAAGAGAAGAATGCGATTGGCTACAAGTGGGTTTATAAGTTGAAGCACAATGCAGATGGTTCTGTGAACAGATACAAGGCAAAATTAGTTGTCAAGGGGTATGCACAGACATATGGCATTGATTATGAAGAAACATTCAGTCCGGTTGCAAGGATGGCAACTGTAAGAGCAGTCATTGCTATGGCTGCATCAAAGGGATGGTCTTTGCATCAGATGGATGTAAAGAATGCTTTCTTGCATGGTGATTTGCAAGAAGAGGTCTATATGGTGCAGCCACCTGGTTATGTTCATGCTGTTCATCCTGAGTTTATTTGCAGGTTGAAGAAAGCCGTGTATGGCTTGAAGCAAGCACCCAGAGCATGGTCTGACAAGATAGGACAGTATCTTGTCACTATTGGCTTTCAGATTTCCAAGGCAGATTTCTCACTTTATGTGAGAAAAACAGAGAAAGGCATTATGCTGCTTATCATTTATGTTGATGATTTGATCATCACAGGTGATAGTGATGAAGATATCCTTCATGTGAAAATGCTATTGAAGCAAAATTTTAAGATGAAGGATTTGGGAGAGCTGCGTTACTTTTTGGGCATTGAGGTGATTAGATCCACAAGTGGGATATGGCTCTTGCAGAGGCAGTATGGATTGGACATGCTGTCCAAATATGGGATGATAGGCTGTAAGCCTATTTCAGTTTTTTTGGAGTGGAATGTGAAGTTGAGCGCAGATGCAGGTGAGCTTCTAGAAGACCCTACTATGTACAGACGCATAGTAGGAAGTTTGATTTATATAACTATTACCAGGCCAGATTTGAGCTATGTTGTTGGGTTGGTAAGTCAGTTTATGCAGGCTCCAAGGAAACTGCATTTGGATGCGGTTAGACGCATACTAAGGTATGTGAAGTCCACATTGCAGTATGGACTATTTTATGAGACTGGGGTTCAGATACAGTTGCATGGATACACTGATGTTGATTGGGCTGGTAGTATTTCTGATAGACGATCTACTAGTGGATATATGTTCTCTTTTGGGAGTGCTGCAGTCACTTGGAGCAGTAAGAAATAGCCTACAGTTGCCTTGTCAAGCACAGAGGTTGAGTACAAGGGTGCAGCAATGGCTGCATGTGAAGCAGCTTGGCTGCATAAGCTACTTTATGATATGCATCAGTTTACAGATGGGCCAGTTGTCATTTATTGTGACAACATGAGCAGTATACACTTGGCAAATAACCCAGTCTATCATGTTAGAACAAAGCACATTGAGGTGCATTATCACTATGTGGGTCTAGTAGGTTTTATTGATCTAGTTTATGTCAGCACAGAGGATCGGATAGATTACATATTCACGAAGGTGTTGGGTGCAGAGAAGCTATGCAAGTTCAGATACCTGCTTGGTGCGCAGGAATTGGGATTGAGCTCGAGGGGGAGTATTGAGATATCGAGCTCCACTCGTGATATGTCAGGGTGACCGTTGTGCATTTATGTCACCGACTTGTTAGCTGCAGATGCGGTTGGTACACCGCCCATGAATAGTTGGATGACAGCTATCTTTATGTACTCTAGTTAGTGGCTCAGTTAGTATGCCACCTAGGTTAGCTGAGTTTGGTTTGAGACCTACATATAGGGTTCATCTATTCCTTTTGTACTAAGAGAGAGAGTTCTTTTGGCTTTCATAACTAAGAAGAGGAAAACTATTTTCAACCTCCACCTTTGTGTGTATTCCCCCATTGTGTATGTGAGAAAGCTGCAAGTGAGACTCCTTACCTCTCTCCCACTCTCTTCACATCTTCTTGCACAAAAGATGCAGCCGCATCTTGTTGCTGACCAACCGCTCTCTGGCCGTGCCCATTGTAATGGCATGCCACCATGTTGTGTGTATTAGTCAAGCAAATCGTGCACCAATTTGTGTTAAGAGCACACTCAACTGCGGAGTGACCAAGATTGCGACAGAAGTACACCATATCCGCTTCAAGCATTTAGGTACGGATCCTTCTCTAGAAGCCACTAGCGCACCCTTACCTCCTTTAGTGGCTCTTTGGGTCCTTGTCTCTGCTTCCGAGTTGGAATCCTCCGAACAGCGTGGTCTAATGATTCTCCCCATTTAGCTGAATGCAATGGCATAATTAAGGAACTAGTGACTTCTCCATTTTTTGCAGTGCCAAGGCGACCGTGTATACATCCTTCTCTGTCCTTGCAGTGTCCTTCTCTATCTCAGCAGTGGACATGTTATGCCCCTCAGGCACTTCTTGCTCAATCTCCTTGGTGGCCCTTTCTTCTTTGCCTTGTGGTGGCTCTTTCCCCGTGCTGTGTCCATTTTCACCTGAGAGATTTTCTGGATGGTCTTCATTTTTTCTGGGGGGGGGAGGGGGGGGTCTGATCCTCAACTACTATGTTGTCGAGCTACACATCTATGCTGGCCATAGTCTCACCAACTCGTTTCTGTGTATCCACATGGGGTTGCTCCTCAATATAATGGATGGTAGAAGGGCTTCTTCTTGAAAGGAGAGGGTTGCTGCTCATAATGGGGTGATGAGTATATAATCTAGGATACTAGTGGCATAGGGAGATGATCTAGCATTGTATCAAGGGATGAGCTAGGCTCATTGGCTAGAGAAGAGAGTTGTAGAGGCTCAAGAACTAGAAGGATTTTCCTATGAAGACGGACCAAAGAGGACATTGTCTATTGATACATTTTACTCGAAAGAGGGGAGGGTGGAGGAGGTTTAGGAAGTGACTCTAGAAGGCATACCTCCTTAAAAATGCCAATCTCGATTCACTAGTCTTTTTTGTCAATGGTAGTTGTGGTGCCAGGCCTTCTATTGATAATGTCCCCAGCCATGATACCAGTCCATAGGTCCAGTCCATAGGTCACTCTGTGCTTGATCATGCATAGGTGTGGGCTGAGTCTACAATGTGTCTGGCCCTTCAGGTAGATGTGCTCAATTTGGGAGTTGAAATCACTTCAAAATATCTCAAGACAGTAAATCTGAACTTGATCTTCAAATGCTGCAAGGGCCTCACCACAAACATCATATCAAGTGATTTTCTTCAATCAACATATTTTGAGAGAAATAGGAAGAAGGGTTGTATGTCCAAATCAATGGCCTTACTAGTAAGGTATCCTTGTGACTGATAGCAAAATTTTGCCTCAAAAAGCCTATCACAATGTACTGAACTTGACACTAGTGTGCACTATGACATGCCTAGAGGCATCGGGGCAAGTTCAAAAACATTTGCCAAAAACTCACTTGTCGAAATAATCTTGCCTATTGTTGATAGTAAGATTGTGCATATCCGTATCGCAAGTCTCAAGTAGTTCCTACGTAATCACTACACTCAAGACTTCTTTGTTGCGAGAGGTTTTGCCATTGCTTAGAGTTCGTTCCTCTTTAGCATCTTCGTTGTTGTTTGTATTGCATAAGCAAGTCCTTTAATGCTTGAAGCTTATCAAAAAGCACATGTGGAGTGATTACTATTGTACGTGGTTCCTCATTTGTCCCTAGATTAAGTTCATGTGTTGGCTCTAGAATCAATTTCTCCAAACCCACAACCGAGTTACTATCATCTTTGGTTCAGCCTTTTCCCTTTCACCAACCACATCTTTAGTGAAATTACTAGGGTAAATACTTTGTTATGCTGCCATCCTTTCAATCTTAGTTGAGCTCTGTAGCTACTTGAAATAGGTCGAGGTCTCCAACCAACAGTATTTGAAGTTCCATCAATTGAGTTTGAACATCTTGTGGAAGCTGACCTTGGACCTCCAGATCTTTCGGTCTAAAACTACTTGGGACTATCCTGAAATAATTTGGTATCCAAACTTCTACGTTTCTAGCTTGCCATCAACTCTGATGATATCCCCAATCATGCAATACCATGGTGCTTTTCAGCCAAGGTCTACCCAGTAATCTCGAGTAGGCATTCTCTTCCCTTGGGATCACGAGTAGATTGACATCATAATGCACTCTGCCAATGGTAATAACAATATTCAAAAGCATACCTATTGATTCCACTAGTTATTGATCCACCATACAAACTCGGAATGGAGAAGGCTTCACAATGTTAAGATTTAATCATTTGATAGTAGCGTTCGAGATTGTATTAACTCCAAAACTGCCATTACGACACCCGAAACATTCTGCTTCTTGATATTCATGATGATCACTTGGACTTCTTCATACACCATTGGGGTGTCGATGATTGGGATGGTCATAAGAGAATCCACCTTTTTGGCAGGCTTCTCCTTGACTTGAAGCTAGTACATGAAGACTCTCTATAGTATGAGGCAATCTTCAACAATTCAGTTGTTGTGAGATTGATCTTCATATTGAAGAATAATTCCCATGCCGTAACCATCTTTGGGCTTGGGTCTTCATTAAAACTTGGTTCATTTTGTGGAATTGCTTGTAGAAGCTCCAGTCAGAGTACTAGATCGTGTCATCATACTCGGAAGTCGACAACTAGTTCTTTGCCCTTCAATTCTTTGGATAACCGAGATGCAAATTGTTTATGTACCTTCCAATTGATGTCTTTCATCGATGGTGGAAGGTCTTTCTCATTATCCAATGGACCTTGTGACTGAGTAACTACACAAGCATCCATCAAGTCCAAGATTTTTGCCATATAGCTCAACATCTGAGATCCACTTCCCTTCTTTCTACATTATTCTTGAGCAATTTGAGGTACTCCTGACATAGTGGATACTCCGCCTTGTTATGGTTCTCTCCACAAAAGTAGCACCAAAACTGTGATGGGCCATGATTCATGCCCTTGCCATTTTCACCTCTAGGTGGACATCCATCTTTTGCCTTAGTACCAGTTTCCACCTGGTTCACATTGGTAGTCCTCTTCTTTACATACCAACAGTTGGACTCCTCATGACTAAATTTGGTACTGGCATCATACTATTTTGTTATGCATTCATTTTTTGTGTATCCTTTTCAAGAACAATTGTTACACCATTTTTCATTTTGGCCTGATTTCTCTCAAAAACCTCTCTTTTAGGGCCTTCCTCATCACTTTTGTCAACCTTTTCTTTGGCTTCTTGAAAGGTCCACTTTTCTCCAATGCTACTACTCAATTCCACAACTCTTCATATGTTTTAGTTGGGTTGACAATTTTAGAAGGCCTTAGGTCAATCTGAGTGCAACATGTGATCAACCATGCACAAAGTGACTTATCTAGTGGTGTGCTAAGTTGATGAATAAGACCCACATTCTCAATACAAAGTCCTCGATAGATCCTATTTTAGATCACTGAGGTTTGAGTGGACATCTTCTTCATTTATTTCCTATCTAAACCATTCGAGGAATGCCTCAAGCACCTGCTACCAATCCTTTAAGTAACCAATTGGGAATTGGTTGAACCAACGCTATGTTGTCTTTGTTAAAGTGCAAGGAAAGTAATTCATGTATTATTCCTTGGTCACACACCATTCATATGAGAGACTTGCAAAAAACTATGCAAATGACTGCATGGATCTTCTTCCTCGATTCCTTTGAAATCTTGAAACTTGACTTTGATAAGCATAGCTGCTTTGACTTTGACAACTACTAGCTCAGGACCCTTTGGACATTTCCCGTCAGCATATGATGTTCTTTGTGACATGCATCTTCGTGACAACGGTCATCGGCATGGACATGCCCATGGCGAAAGTTATCGGAGCTGTCGCTATAAAGACGAGAGCTGGAATGGTGCTCCTCTTACCCACCTATGGGTGTCTTCTCAGACTGATCTTACCAGCAGTTAGCCAAAACTCTGGCCAGGTTAGCCCCAACCACACCGACGAGCACAGTCTGCTGGCTGATTGTACGTGATGCATATCACATATCAACAAGAATACACTTGTAATAGGTGCATAAATTTTAGTCACATGGTGTTTGTCCGTGATGTGTTGAGAAGCTTAAAAGCTAGGACAGGCTTATTTGCAACCAGATTCAGCTTCCTTCTCCTCAGAACTGGATCTCAAGACTAGATCTAGATTTGGCACATGCCCTTCTTCCTTCATGCGTGAACTCAAGATTCCTAGCATTTGTGCAACTCCCTTACATTGGTTTTTACCCACCACAAACCCATGCACATTCTTGTTCACCTCTATCAATGCACTTGCAGGCTTTTTCTTTGCCCCTGCTTGCTTCCTCAGCTCCTCTATTTTTGATGTGCCATCCCACCTGCCAGCACTTGCACAGATGCTTGCCATGAGCACATATGAAGCAGCAGATCCAGGATTCATCTGGACAAGCTGGTGAAAACATCTCTCTCCTAGTTCTTCTTCACCATAAGTTTTGCAGGCACTAAGCAAAGCTTTCCATGTTGCTTCAGACGGAGAGCATTGCATAGTTTCAATGATTTTCTCTGCCTCGTACAAAAAACCTGACCGTGCAAGAAGATCAACCATGCAAGTATAGTGATCTGTTGATGGGGTGATGCCGTACTCTTCTTTCATCACTTTGAAATACAATTTGCCCTTAATTACCAGGTTGGAATGGCTACATGCAGTAAGAAGACATGTGAATGTAACAGAATCTGGCTTGACACCCTGCATTTGCATGTCCTCAAAACATTCCACAGCCATATTACCCTCATGGTTCACACCATATCCGTCTATCATTGCATTCCATGACACAATGTCTTGAACCGGAAGCTCTTCAAAGACTTTCCGTGCATCTGAAAGTGAGCCACATTTGGCATACATATCAACCAATGCACTGCTGACAAAAAGGTATTTTTCACATCCCTTCTGTATGATCTCAGCATGCACTTCTTGACCCTTACCTATGTATCCTATGCTGCCACAAGCTTTCAAGACGCAAACAAAGGTGGCAACATCCAAAGACACCCCCTCCAGCCGCATCAGTTCAAAGCACTTGAGTGCTTCTTGACCAGGTCCATATTCTGCATATCCTGCAATTAGCGCAGCCCACGACACCTCATCTCGAACTGTCAGCTTATCAAAAACTTCCTGAGCCTCTGAAAGCGAGCCACATTTAGCATACATGTCAACCAAAGCAGCACCTGCATAAAGATCTCTCTCAAATCCCTTCTGTGCAGCCTCCATGTGTATTTCTCTGCCCTTGTGTATGGCTCCTATGCTGCCACACACTTTCAAGATGCACACAAAAATGACAGCACTTGGAATAACATTTTCCAGCTGCATCTGTTCATAACTTTTCAGTGCTTCTTGACTAAGTCCATGTTCAGTATAGCCCGCAATTAGTGTGGCCCACGACACAACATTCTGAACTGGGAGCTTGTCAAAGACTGTATGCGCCTTCAAAATTGAGCCACATTTGGCATACATGTCAACCAAAGCATTGCCCACAAAAGTGTCTCTTTCAAATCCTCTTCGTGCAATCTCAGCATGTATTCCTTGGCCCTTGCCTATGGCTCCAATGCTACCACAAGCTTTCAAGGCACAAACAAACGTGACGGCACTTGGAGAGACACCAGTTCGTTGCATCTCTTCAAAACATTTCAGCGCTTCCTGATGAGGCCCATGTTCAGCATATCCTGCAATTAAGGCAGCCCACGAAATGACGTCTCGGAGTGGAAGCCTATTAAAGACATGCTGCGCGTCTGAAATTGAGCCACATTTGGCATACATGTCAACCAACGTGTTGTCAATGAAAAGATCTGTTTCAAATCCCCTTTGTATGATCTCAGAGTGTATTTCTCGTCCCTTGCCTATGGCTCCTATGCTGCCACAAGCTTTTAACACACAAACCAATGTGACAATACTTGGAGGCACACACTCCAATTGCATCTGTTCAAAACATTTCAGTGCTTCCTGACCAGGACCATGTTCAGCATATCCTGCAATTAGTGCGGTCCATGACACTACAGTTTGAGCTGGTAGCTTGCCAAAGACTTCCCATGCCTCTGAAAGTGAACCACATTTTGCATACATGTCAACCAAAGTATTGCCAACAAGAACATCTCTTTCAAATCCCTTCTCTACAATCTGAGCATGTATTTTTCGCCCCTTGTATATGGCTCCTACGTTGCTACAAGCTTTCAAGATAAAAACAAATGTGACATTACTTGGAGAGACATCCTCAAGTTGCATTTGTTCAAAACAATTCAGGGCTTCCTGAGCAGATCCATGTCCAGCATATCCAGCAATTAATGCAGCCCATGACACAACATTCTGAACCGACAGCATGTCAAAGACTTTCTGAGCCTCTAAAATCGAGCCACATTTAGAATACATATCAACTAAAGTATTGCCCACAAAAATAATTTCTTCATAGCCCTTCCTTAATATCTCAGCATGTATCTCTCTGCCCGTGCATATGGATCTTATGGTGCCACAAACTTTTAAAACTAAAGCAAATGTAACAGCATCCGGACAGATGCCCTCCAGTTGCATCTGTTCAAAACATTGAAGCACTTCCAAACCAGGCCCGTGTTCAGCATATCCTCCCATCAGTGCACCCCACGTCACAACATTTTGAGCTGGAAGCTTTGTGAAGACTTCACGTGCCTCTGCCAGTGAGCCACATTTGGCATACATATCAACCAGACTGCTGCCTACAAAAAGATCTTTTTCAAACCCCTTTTTTACAATCTCGATGTGAATCTCTCTGCCTCTTCCCAAGTCTTTCAGCCTAACAAAGGCTTTGAGTAGGGCAATAAGCATATTCCTGCTAGAATGGAAACCACCCTCTTGCATTTTCTGGTACATATTGAGAGCATCCCGTGCTTGCCCACATCGTATGTATGCTAATACAAGAGAAGCGCAAGAATGATTATTTGGATGAATCAACCTATTGAAAACCTGCTGAGCGTGGGACATGCTACCACATTCCACAAACATTGGTACAACATGGTTCCCAATAGCTGTATCTGCTTCTAAACCATGATTGCAGATGTGGGCGTGCACACGCTTCGCATACACTAAACTTCGTGTTGTCCTGCACTTCTGCAAGATGCAGATAAAGATCTCAACCGAAGGAAGCTCAATCATCCGGCCCAACATACTTAGTGTCTCCTCTAAACTCAGCATTTCCCAACTACTGCCCTCTTTCAGTGGCTGTGCAAGTGGTTGTACTCCCAACCTAAAGCTGGCTTTGCACAAGAGGCTAAAGTATGCTAGGTGCTCCGGCAAGGTAGGGTCTCCAGGGTTAGTGCATACCTCCTTGCATTGCATGGCAACCAAATGCTTTGCCCCCATTAACTCCCTGGGTCCCCTCCCTCTGAGTTTCCTTTAACCCAACCTGGCCGTCCACCTCTAGCTACCCCTCAGCACCTTTATGCATGAAATGGAAGCCTTTGGGGGTTGTCTTCTAAATTGAACACAGAATCCCGTCTACAGTTTACGATCGCGATCTTCAAATATTTCTGCAATCACCCATCCGGTTCACTCATTTTGTTCTCTCTCTCTTATACAATCAATGAGCGGGATCTGTAAAGTCGTCCATGGCAGGACAACTAGCCAGACTGCAAATATGAAGTTTTTGACATGCTTTGAAAAGAGCCAGTCCAAAGTGTCTCTTTCGATACTTGTCACCACTTGGAGGACCAAAAAACCTTGGTAGACTATCCCCTCTCCACGGCGAAATTCAGTCGTGATGCGAGGCTCCCTTAAGGAGCCTATCCATGCCTTGTTTGAGAGAAAACTACGCACTGTATTAAGAAAACTGAAAGATAGGTTGCAGCACTTCCCCATGGTCACAAGAGACGAGGGCATTCAGAAATGCTTAGGAATTTCAAACAAACTCGAGGCACCAGATATATGTGTCGGTCATTGTCCTTAGGGAGGTTTCAAACACTGGGCACAAGCACATTCACAAACTGGCGCCCCACAAACATATAAATTTTTAAAATCAAGCAAATGAGAAGTGGCCAAGTGGTTATCATCTACTCTTGTCCTCCTCCATTTTTTTTGGGCAGCCTTGGACTGCCGCCCAAGAAAAATCCTCCGCCCAAAATTTATTGGGATGCCACATAAGCATGTCCGCGCCCATTTATGAAACCTTTTGAGGCGGACAATCGAAATGGCAGCATGCTATTCGCGGATGTCATTTTTGCTAGGATGTCCACGCCAGTTTGTGAATCCTACCTAAGCTCCACCAATCTGTTGTGCTCACTTGCAAGATTATTCAAAGGACACCAAGGTGAATACTGCAGTTACATGGTGCTAGGTCGATTGGGCTCCAACAGCTCCTTGTTACTGCGTTTTTCATGTGCCAATGCATCCCCCTTAACCCTCATCCACATCCGAGCATGTTCGCCAAAACCAGTTCGAACTCCACCTCATCGTTATTGCATTAGGCTCGGTTCACACAAACCCAAACAGGCCCGAACACTGACACAAAAAATTTGTGTCCAATCCATGAAGGCCACCCACTCCATGGCCAACTCCTGCAATTGCTACATGATTGGCCCATCCCATCTCCTCCGACGCTATACCCATCACAAGTTGGTGACATAAATTAGCAATCTGATCACCGCCAAGTGGTGTGAAGCACCACACTAGGTGGCCATCCTCAAATTCTATTTCCTCCTTTATGCGCGAGTGGGTGGTGTGAACCTAGGATGGTGTAAAAGCCTACATGGACTCACACATCTACATAATCGTCTACATGTGGCAAAAGGCATAATCCACTCTCTCTCACTTGAGTGCTCTAAGAATAAGGCCACCCGCTAACTAGCCTCCAAAGGTGTGTGAAGGGATGCCATCCTACTTAGTCCAATAGAAAGGACAAGGGCCCAGACAATGACACAAAGTATTTGTGTCCAACCCATGCAGGCCGCCCACTTCATGGCCAACTCCTCCAACTACTACATGGTTTTTGGCTGGCAGATGGAACCTTCATCTGCCATGTGTGAAAGCCCTTACCATTGAACTTATCCATATTCAAGATGGTAGCCATGAGAGGGTCTAACCCAGAATGGGC